>NC_133346.1:1675311-1975311 GCF_030506205.2 Paramisgurnus dabryanus | reverse complement strand
TAAGGAGACGGGCTTTGACTGCATCATCAAGGGCGGTCTGGTACTGGCCAAGTTTGAGATGGGCGGCCGAGCGGTTGCTGTACAGGATGCAGTTTTGCGGGTCTGCTCGCAGGGCTTCGCCGTACAGCTTCACGGCCGTCTGGAAGTCCCCCAGTTGGCAGGCTTCGTTGCTTTGCCGCACTTTCTCCATGAACTCTGCCTTGCTGAGGCCCGGCCCCTCGGCCGCGGCGTGCACCGCCCTGCCCAGGGCTCGCGGTCCGAACAAACCAAACTGCCCGGGAAGAAAACACATCAGAGAGACGCGTTAGTGGATTCAGATTATTATATGTTCAAAACAAGAGCTGGCTTTTATGGGGAAAAGGTGGCATTCAGACAGCAGAACTCTTTTAAAGGGTTTTCTTTGCTTTCGTGGATACACAAGCTGAAAGTGGTTTGAACACTAAGATGCAAATGTGGCTCATTTATGATGTTACAACATTAGCACATCATCATATGACCATCCACATTGATCCATCTCAACACATTATTTAGCAGTCAGCTCTACTATGATGAGCTACTACTAAACACACACACAAAAACTCTTTTAAAAGTTACACTTTTGTGACTCAACAGTAGTACCTTAAACTGGTGCATATTGGCAAGTTGTGGTAAACACATTGAGACTAAGCAGCTTTGTAAGGTTTAAGGATTATATTGCCAGTAAGCACAAGAAATAGCAATAAAAACCCCTGTAGAAAACACAAAGCTTCGCAATACAGCCGATCTGAACAATAGACCATGTGACACTAAATGTCAAAACAGCACAGACGGCACAGACACTGGCTTAATACAAATGAACTCAGACGAGACCATGATGTTACCCGGAAAGCTGTGTAACTTCATTAAGAGACACTACATTTATACAATACAGAAAGCAGACAATTATTTTTATGCTATGGCAAGACCCATTCAAAATATGCATGGATTTATTTGGCTCATTTTATGCTGCATTGCATTAGCTAACATGAACAACATTTATTAATCTTTGTTCATGTTCATTTTAGCATTTACAAACACATTATTCAAATAAAACTGTATGAATAATACAAGCTCTTTACATGGTAATGACATATCGTGAGCCTTAAACGCGATTGTTTCCTCATCATGTAAACCTCATGCATGCAAAAAACACTGGAAAACCTAACACCGTATCAATCGTGATGTATGCCCCAAATTAAATTACACATTAATTACAATGTTGTTACAATGCTAAAAACAAAGTTGTGACTGCTGAGTTAGCACAATATGCTAGTTAATGCTATATGCTAGTTAATGCTATATGCTAGTGTTAAGGCTAAAGTTCTACTATTGATGTTAGGGCTGCACGATTCAAGCTAAAATGTGAATCACGATTTTTTCCATGGGAATTGAGATCCCGATTCTCTCACCCGATTCTCTTTTTTTTTTACAAAAACATTTATTATGCACTTAACTAAAAAAAAACGTGCTACAGGACTTTCAGTTATAATAACGTGTCTTAAAAGTCTCTTTCTTATTTTAGACCCCTTAAAATTTAGAGTAATTTAAAAAAATTTAACGTTAGCTGTTAAATTGCACCTGTGCTTTTTGTACTATCAAACTGGCCAATCTTAAAACTTTAAAAACACTAACGTTAAACCTTTAAAAGACTAAACGATCAACATTTTGAGGCATCAGAGAGAAACGCAGACATGTAACAATGTTCCCCTCATGCTAAAAACCCTTTCTAATGGAGAACTTGTGACGGTGACACAGAGGCCGTTTCTCAATCTGAAGGCTGTAGCTTCTATGGAGGTCGCATTTCTAAACTGCGCATCATAATTTCAGAATATTAACAATTAACGTTATAAAGATGACTAATATTTTTAGTTAATAATAAATTGTTGAAGTATGTTTATGACTTGCGAATGTAATGCTCCGTTAACTCAAATGAACCAGGCTTGATGACGTATACAGCCTGCATATGCGCCCTCCGGAGGTTCCAGCCTTCCGATTAAGGTAGGTCCTGAGGTAAATAATTTGCTTGCCTTCTTTCGGAACCATTGTTGTTGCATCTTCAGTTTCTCCGTCGCCACCAGGATTTTCCACAATGACCCTCGTTAATCCTCTCTTTTTGGTGAAAATTGCCGCTCCAAATCCACCAAGTAAACGACTGTGTTTAGGTCTGCCGCCTTGTTATACGTCACGTGAGTGACAGCGGAACGCCGCAAATGAGATGAGAGAGAGGAAAGAAACGATCGGGTCTGATTGGTGAATGAATAGTGTTTGGTTTTACCTGTATGAGTGTGTGTTAGCAAGTTTGACTGATATTCTTGGATTGTGATCTAAATACGTGAACACGTAAACGCAGAATCTGAATACAGGGAAATACTGTATATGCAAGTGAATCGCTGTCATTTAAAATGAAGATCGCATACCTGTATGAATCGAGATCGTGATTCTTTTTCGATTAATCGTGCAGCCCTAATTGACGCTACGGTTACGTTTTGCCGGTCCCTACTGATAAAACACAAACTTACCACTCAGAAACTTCCATTGACAATCTCCAAACAATTGATTATTCCTCAAAATCTGATACAGACTCAAACATAAAATCTGTTTACACACACACAGAGCTACTGAAGGAGCTGCTCTGAGAAACAACCAATCAGAGCAGAACTCAACGTTATTATTCATGACCCTTTCAAATAAGGTAATAATAGACCATTTCATTCTAAAGGCAAATCCCAGGGTTATAAATGGACATGTAAAACTGTTTCTGGATCATTTTTGCACTTAATAAAGGCACAAACCTTCTTTGTAGATATATGAAAACAATTTAACAGATTATTACAATGCATTCTTTGGCACTTTTAACATTAGTTAATGCACCATAAACTAACATAAACAATTTTACTGGCATTAATAAACATTAATAAATTCTAAATAAACTATATTGTTCATTGTTACTTCATGCTAGCTAATGCATTTACTAAAGTTAACAAATACACCCTTATTGTAAAGTGTTACCAAAATTTAATTGGGAAGGCTTTACAAATAAGTCTTATCCTAGTCCCAGGCTAAAATGCATATTTGAGCTGCCTTAATTTAAAAACAACTTTTACTGACATATCTTAAGATATATAGGTTTGTTTGTAAAAACTACTTAAATGTCCTAAAATAACTAAGGCCTAGTCCTGGATAAATCTAAAATCTATCCGGGAAACCGTCCCATTTTGAAATAAATGTTTTTGGTATTTACTAAGGGTGCCAATAATTCTGACAAAGACTGTATAGGTCTGTAATTTTAAGACCAAAACCTTAAATAAACACTAAATTGATAAGTTTTTTAATACCTTTGAAACCCAGCCAAATGCTAGAATCTATAAAACATTTCATATTATCGTTTTTTATATAGTTCAATCAAATTAGTGACTCAGATCAGAATTTTTCAGAATTTACTAAATCTTATTATGCTGATGGTTTACTGGTGGAGAAACGCTCTTTATGTGCATGGAGTATATGGGTTTATGATGTTATTTAGCTAAAGTAATTTTTCAAATAAAATCGCTGAAAAAAGTTATAATATATTCTAAAGCCTTGTTCGCTCATTTTGCCATGGGTTGTGCATCAAAGTTCAGCTTTAGGGTCAACTGTACAAATCACATACAACAGACGGTGTTAGCGAAAGCTGTGCTTATTGTTTGGGTGTGAGGGCGATTCCTCAGGGAGACACACACCAGTAGACCCTGCTGACTTTACTGAATACAGCAAATTTATGACTCACCACCTGAGAGAGAGAAAGAAAAAGAGAGATAGAAAGAAAAAGAGAGAGAGAAGAGAAAGAGAGAGAAAACAGCAGCCAAAGAAAGCGACTTCAGACTCTTCTCTCTCCTGTAATCTCACAGGCCGCACCCCTCTTTTCTTCTACAGGAATTCTGGGATAGCACAGCAGGGTAATTACTTCCAGAGAGGCTGAGAGGAAGAGCGGGAGCACATGAACGACAGAATGAGTGAAGGAGGGAGAGAGAAAACAGACAGAAAGAAATACTGTCCGTCAGAGGAGAGAGACTGGAGTGCAAAGAGCCCAAAGAAAAAAGATTGAGAGAAAAGCTGCAGGGAAAATAAAATTTACATCATAGACATCTAAAAGAATGAAACACAAAGATTTACTTCTGAGAAACTCTAAAGAAAGAAAGTACTCGCACACAAACATGTATCCTTTTTGTATGTTACAGTCAGTGTTGGGGGTAACGCATTACTTATAAATGTACACATTAATATTTGAGTTACTTTTTTAAAAAAGTTATGTGAGTTACTTTCCAGTTTAATTAATTCAATTTAAAAATAAAATAATGTACTGAATTAAACTAAACATATTAACGTATAATTGCGCACTCTGTGCGCCAGAGCGGGAACAGTTTGAGTCAAAAACTGAGATGGCAGGCCAGAGCTTGACATTTTTGCGAAAAAAAAACAAAAAAACACCAGCAAGGCCTGAAAGAGATCAAGCCTCAGCCAAGTAAGAAAAAGTAACGCAACAGTAACGCAAAATTAACGTAAGCATTACTTTCCATGAAAAGTAAACAAGTAACACAATTAGTTACTTTTTTAGGGAGTAACTTAATATTATAATGCATTACTTTTAAAAGTATCTTTCCCCAACACTGATTACAGTTAGTTATAAAATTATTTTTCACAAACTAATGCACAAACCATTACACTATCAAACCTTAACTAGCTATTTTTAAGCAATTGCTTACAATGACTAAGTTTATATGCACCCTCATAATGCGATTATAATGGGATTTTGGCAGTATTATTGCAATTATACTACACAATACTCTGATAAAAATACTTTAATTGCAAATGTACCGCACTAACTGAAGTGCGCGTGTGTTTTTGGCATCCACCTTAAGCGCAAATTAGTTTTAAAGAGCACCTATTTCATTGCTAAAAAAACAACGTTATTTAGTGTATTTGGTATAATACAATGTATTTGCGTGGTTTATTGTTAAAAAAACACAACATTTTCCACATACCATACATTTTTGTAGCTTCAGATATCTTCCCTTCCTCAAATGCTTTGATTTTGTACAAAACTCATCGATCTAAAAAACGCTGTGTCCCTGATTGGCCAGCTAATCTGTACGTTGTGATTGGCCTGAAAACCTCTGACGTCAGCCGGAAATGTGACGTTCCTTAACATGTTTGAAAGATTCAGTAACAAGCAGTGATGCACCGGCCGATCCAAAATGAGGTTACCCACAGTTTCGAGTCATCAAAAAATATATTTAAAGATATTCGTGTCAGAGTTGGTTGGGTCGTTTAAAAATAAAAATGCCAATTAAAGGGGCGGTGAATTTGTCGATTTTATTGTTTTATACTGTTGCCTGATGTCTACTTCTGATGTCCGCGTGGTTTTTACATTCAAAAACATCAAAAACAATAAGTAATAGGCTATTTTGTAACATGGATTAGTGGCTGTCTGGAGAAATGGTTCGTTTGAAGGGGCGGGCCGCATTGAAGACCTGGACGTAAACACCCACTGCTATGATTGGACGGCTTCATTCCCCGTCATTACATGTGGGGAAATGTTTTAAAAACATTAATGTGATAAAAATAGCAGCCGAACACAAATATGTTTGAGCCACAAAAGATTCTGGGTGCTAAATATGATACACATAAATGACAATACGTATATTAAAGTAGAAACAAAACTCGACGTGACTAAATTACCGTATACAACACAGTAAGCACGCATCAGAATCTAAACTGCGGCTAATAAATCCTTATCAATAACTTTGTATAATTCGATTGTGCTTGTGAGGTTGCTTTTACATTCACGTAATGTTAAATACCACAGTTATATGATAAAAAATAAGCTTTGTTGAGTGTTTGACCTTTCAAACGTAACTCGCCTAAATTACCGTATACAACACAGTAAACGGGCATCAGAATCTAAACTGCGGCTGATAAATCCTTCTTTATAAATAACACTGAATATTTCTACCGTTGAATTACAGTCGTGTTGTTAAGTGGTGTATCTTTATTAATCGTTTAATGTTTTTAGTACATTAAAACAGTCAAACATACGTGTTTAGACACGGATGTTACAACAGACATATCAAGCGATCTCTTCTAACAAAGCAATAGTGAAACGCAGTAACTTAAATAAAGTAAAATGTCTTACTGTGTATAATGCTGTGTCATTGTTGTCAGATCCAATATAAGTGGTGCTTTTAATCACAGTCTCTCTGCAAATCCAGCATCGACTTCTTTCCAAATAAATCCGTGTACACAAAGTTAACAAACACTCCCCACACGAGCTGGAACTTCTTAAAAAGCAAACTTTTTCCAGGCATTTAATGTTATGTTCCAAGCCTCCGAATTAAAGTATTTAGCTTCTGTGTTGTTCCCACGCGGTTCTTCCACAACCGAAAATGCGTTTCCAGTCTATCATAACAGATCACCGCGTCAAAATAAAAGTCTCTCAGAAAAAAATGTATTTAAAAGTCATTTTGGTTACATTTGTCAATCTTTAAAGACATATTTACTTGTTGAGACACATGTGTGTCACGCGAAGCTGTGGGCGGGACTTCAAAAGTGGTCCTTGTATTTGGCTATGGGGCGGTGCTTCAATTCTACTTTGACGTCATAGATTTCCGAATTCCACACTGGCTTGTTTTACTGGCTTGGTGCCAAAAACAGTTATATTTCAGTAGCACGGACGTTTTCAGTTCTGAAACTTGCAGGATGTTCATTTAAGTATGATGACCTCTTATATAACAAATTATCAAGTTAAAATTGAGTATTTGATTCACCGCTCCTTTAACTATTTTAAACAATTACTACTTTTAAAAAATACGGGCCAGGATATATTATTTTTTCGTCCCGCGTTGCGGACGGGTTAGTTGAAAAGTCGGTCGGGTGCGGGTTGTTTAGAAATTGACCTGCGCATCACTGGTAACAATGCAATGTTGACAGGAGTCAGAAGCGGGAGGAATTATGATAATGTCGGTCTTCTCTACGTCACCAATCCCAGGTAGTAAACTGTTGCCTACCATCTGTGTGTTTGCTGTAGTACAAGAAAAGAGATTTACGTTGAAGACAATAACTCACGTCATCGTTTACTTTGGGGTTTGTACCTTTTGCATATTGTTAACATGTACTAATATACACCAAAGGAAATGTAAAATCGTGAATTGGAAGAAAGGTGCTCTTTACACTTGACATTAGGAAGTTTTTTTCTCTGAACTCTGTCAACACGACTTGCCAGCAGTCTATATAATGTTGAATAACGAAATACGTCCATAAGAATGTAACACATTTAATCATTTAACGTAAGTAAATTAAAACAGTGGACAATATCTGTGAGTTCATCTTTTGTGCTCTGCATTGGGCTATGTGTGAAAAATTAAGCACAATCATTAGTGAATAATCAGAAAATAAAAACTGCATGTTTAGCAGGAGTGAAGAGGTTAATAGCTCCAGTCATGTAAACATCTTACTGCCATTAAGTCCTTACTCTGATTATTGTTTGAACATGTCCGACTGTTGTGGACTTTAGTTAAGTCGGGCAAAATGTACATCCACCCATTCAAGGCTAGACACAGATAACAGTATGTTGGCTTTAGTTGACTTGGTCAGATAACAAGAGTCTTACTGAAGGTGAAGGATGAAGCTGGTGGTCAACTTCAGCTGAGACAACAGAGACGTGACCTCACAATATTCATCAGCACACAAATACATGTAACATACACCACACATGTAAAACTGACTTCATTCCCAGTCTCAAAATAAACCGACCACACACATAATATTGGCCGTGCTAAATCCAGTCAAGCTTCTAGTCTCTCTGGATATGAACTAATTCCAGTTGGGTGAAAAGAGGAGAGCGATTTGATTGATTGCTGTCGAGTCCAAATGGCCGAAAAACATCAAGACAGAACCAAATCTGAGCTCACGTTGGTCACAGTCCAGCAAGATCCATTTTTAATGTTACTCATAGACTCAACACTTCATTTCGCTCTTAACAGCACTTCGCCATGAATTGTTTTGTGATCCTGTCATAATATAACAAGGATTTACAAAGAAGCTGTTATAAAGGACAGGGCAGTTAAATTGGTCATCATAATTAGTGGGCGAGCACAATGTGTCCTCTTTAATAGTACTACAATGTGACAAAAAAACAGCAACAAAAAACAAACATTTTAGCACCACTGAACTGAACTGTATTTACCTGAAACATTTCTCCTGTCCTGAATACATCTTTCAACCATATGTAGATAGCACAACAGATCAATATAACCGATCAAGGCATCAGAATGACCCAGGCATCTCTTTTGGCGTCCAGCTGTCCTGATGGGCAGTTTACATTATAACGATAACTATAAAAAATATAGTTTTAAAAATTGCTTTATATTAAAAAGAAAATAGCAGAGTTCACACCACAACTATAACAATACAAATACAAGGACCCCCAAATATCATTGGGGTCACTTTCTGAGCGATTGTTTTTCCAACTGATGAAGGATAAATCATTGACAGAGCCAATCAAATCTAATTAAATCTAAAGTACAAGAACAGCATATTTATACATTTAATGACATCTGAACAATTACAAATGTTTTTATTAAAGTAAATATGCAATTTTATTTAATGTCATTAAAGGTAAATGATTTGCATGAGTACTGCGCCTCGCGAGTGAATTAGCATAAAGTTATTGTCTGGTGGTGTGGAGGCTAATATATATCGTTGTAATGTGAACGACCCTTTAAGCTACGTTTACACAACAACCATGTAGCAAAAAAAGAAACGCTTTTCTTTGCGTTTATGAAAAATTTCACGTACACACAACACCACTGTCAAAAAGATGTGTGTTTACACAGATCCGCAGAGATGACTAGATCCGCTGTGTTACATATGCCAGGCCTGCAGATGGCGATGTTACCTTTTTAAGAAGTAACAAATGCGCATTCGTCTACAGAGACATAATAACAAACAATCAAGATGGTTTTGTTTCTACTCACACATGCCAATAGACTGAATTGACACATGCACATGACGTCACCAATATTACAGATTCGCGTTAATGTAATTTACACAAAGACTACAAGGCGAAAAACCGTCTTTAATGAAACAAACTGCCAAACCACCTAAATACTTGAATTGAATTGTTGTGACCCGTTCTTATGTACTTTTGATCTGTTATGCTACGTACAAATGCGGGGCATCGCGTTACTCGCTCTAGATTACTCGCGGGATTTAACTTAGTGTCATGTGAATTTTTCCCTCGAGTTGACTATTTTTAACTTGGGCGAAGACGCATTTGAGGCGAATAGCGCATGTTTTCGCAGCAAACGCGCCGCCCATATCGCGTCGTTTGTCATCGCCCCACGCGAGGACGCTTCTGATTGCGTCTTTGCATTGACTTTGTATGTAACTCGCGTGTGGTGAGAACCCACAGTTAGATCACTGAACTTTTGACAATAAAGAGGCTTTAACACCCAGTATTATGTCTTTTCTATAAGAAGGAGCACAGGGTCAGTCAGTAAACATCAGATTTTCTTCTGGGTAAAAAGCCTGATCGTGTCTGGATTGACCCGCTCACTTCAAACATCTCAACTCATGAGCCCAAACTATAAATCCTGATCAACTCCAGAAGCTCCAGAGCGTGAACAAAACCTCTCAACCTGTCTGGAGCTCACACGTGTCATGCCAACATTCATACGCACCGATATGTGAAAACCAAAGCCAATAGGTACATGGCCTGGTTATTTTACAGCTTAAAATTAGAAGGTTTATATAGCTTGATCAAAGAAAATAAACTTCTTGCAGTTTCATATTTATTGGGGAAAATATAATGTCTAGTCTTTTAAGTGGGGATGAAATGTGACCTGGACATGTCTTCAAGAGATTCTTTCAATAATACAAAAATCAGTTTTCCACAATAAATAATACTGATCCTGAGAGTCTGTCTGCCCTTTTCTGATCCAACCCCTCTGTTTGGAGCAGGTCAAGGGGCTGAGTCACATTCCTGGGAAAATGAAAACAAGTCTCTCTCCTGGCAGGCATCAGACGGTCATTGCCCGCTCAGAAACACCCGCAGGGCAACGGCTCAACTTTACATTATCTGTCTGTGAAACAGCTGTCTTCAGATTTCTCCACTGCTCATCACAAACTTCCCATAATACTGCCCTCATGCTTATACAGTACAGTAAGACTCACTACTATTTGTTGTGTTTTAAAGAGCACCTATTTCATTGCTAAATACAACATTATTTTGTGTATTTGTTATAATAAAGTGTGTTTGGGTGGTTTAAAAAACACATTATTTTTCATATACCCGACATTTTTGTAGCTCCAGATTTCACTCTCTTCCTGAAACGCATGGATTTGAAAAGCTCTGATTGGCCAGCTAATTTGTACGTTGTGATTGGTCTGAATACCTCTGACGTCAGCGGGAAACGTGGCGCTCCTTACCATGTTTGAAAGATTCGGTTCAGGAGTTAACTTACAGGCTCTAAGTCCAAAGTGGGAGGATTTATGATAATGTCGGTCTGGTGCACATCAACAAGCCCAGGAAGTAAACTGTTGCCTACAATCCGTGTGTTTGTTGTAGTCCAAGAAAAGAGATATGTTGAAAACTAGGTTTTTTTTGCTAAAGCCATTTATGCGCTTTCCCCAGTTAAAAAAAAAAACATTTTACACGTTTACATGACCCCACGTTACCAGTTAATTAAGCATAATAGCCGCAAGAGTGTGCATGTAAATGCACTCAATGTCTGATACTGGGAAAAATGCTTTTAAATGCCGATACCGATTATATGCTGATATATCGGTGCTTTCCTATTATAAATATTATTATCATTGAAAAGTGCGGAACCAATGTTTTACAACTTTACATTAAAGGTCAAGCATTCAATGAAACTAAAATATACAGTCAAAAATTTTGTTGTCACTTGGTAAACAGATCAAATCAATCAGATGACAACAAGCACAGTATCCTCAACATCTGCAACAAAACAGGTACAAAAAACATGTCCCAGACTAAATACTGGAGCACCTGCAACAAGGAAAAACATGAACTGTGCAGATCACTGTGTGCTTTAAGCAAAACTAAAACATTTCAATATTCAATTTTATGAACATATTTGTGTACTTTTGTTCGCTAAACATGTTGGGTTGCCAGTTGATACCCAAGATAAAAATCTGGATCCTGAAGCAATATCAATAACAGAACCACTGCACAAGTATATACAGTATTTACAGTAATATGTGAAAACATCTCTCATTTACAGGTATAGACACAACTGTTAACCAAATACCATCCAGTATATCAGTTTATTTCCGCCAACTCACATACTGTATCAGCACAGTTTCCATGTAATATTTAATCAATCAATCAATTCATTGTCACTACTGTTTCATATTCTTTCGATGCACACACAATGCATTTCCTCATGTTTACAATGCAAGGATGTAATTTCATAGGATGTGTACACGATCATATGACTAAAGTATATGACGAGAGGCACAGGAGACATATTTCTCTTCAAGTGGTTCATTTACTAAACAGTTAATTAAACCATGTCTGCACAAGACACGTCAGTGCAAAAAAACTGCATCTTGCTCACAAACCACCTGCAACTTCCTTAAAAAGACTGTGTTTATCTCATTTGCATAATTGTATTAACGAACCAGGTGCTAAACAAAGCAAAAAAGCAAATAGACAATGGCACAATTTATTCTCAGTAATTCCATCCTGTAATCTGTTCTTGGTCCAAAACTCCAGATTACAGAAAAGGGTCTGTGGCTGCATGCTGTCCCTCAATACATCCACTGTACAAACCCGGTTGGAAATCATCTGATTTCAAAGAAAACACAGGTGCACCCCAACATCTGCTCGCCTGACAGCACAACAAAACGTTGTATTATCTGCTAGGAAGACCACAGGCACAGCAGAGCTTTCCTCGATGACAGCATGATGTAAATTTTGTCAAAATCCTGTCTGATTTTAACACCTGCCGTGGGGACACCACACTACTGTAAAAGTACAGACACTGTGCATCTGTTTCACTCAAATGAGGGCGTCTAGTCACTAAAGGTTTACCAAGACATCAGAATTGCCATACACTGTTTGCAAACCACAAATAGCATGCAAAAAATGCAACATCATGTATCAAAATCTTAAAAGCCTCAGTTATAAAACTTTATTTAGCCAATTTAAATTTGTCAACTTAAAGGGGACATATCATAAAAATCTGACTTCATGTTTAAGTGCTATGATTGGGTCCACACATTGCTTGTATCAACCAAGAAAATGTAAAAAAGATCAACCTTGTAACTTAGTTTTGGTAAACCATTGTCTGCAAGCATGTGAAAAATACGTCATTGAAATTTGGCTACCCTTGTGATGTCAGAAGGGAAAAGTGCCGCCCATTAATCTGCACTTTCCAATCACGGCACTGTCATTTAGTGCAGAGATCAGCTCATTTGTATTTAAAAGGACACACACCAAAAACAGCACATTAAAAGAGGCAATTTTAACATGCTATAATAAATTATCTATATGGTATTTTGAGCTAGAACTTCATATACGTACTCTTGGGACACCAAGGATTTATTTGACATCTTAAAAAAGTTTTGTGAAATGTCCCCTTTAAGGCAAACTTACAGTATCTTTTTCAGTCAATACATTTTTGTCACGGAAACTAAAGATTGCTTGTTCATGAAAATATCGGTGGCACTTTATTTTATGGTGTCTTTGTTACACATGCTACATTTAATTATTATAGTAATAACAGTTAATTATGCATAATTACATGCAACTAACCATTAACCAAACCCTAAACCTAACCCGAACCCTATAGTAAGTACATGTTGTTAATGAGTATTACTTAGTACTTAAATGTATAATTACACTGTAACAGTGATACCGTAAAATAAAGTGTGACCAAAAATCTTCTAGCTTCTAAAATAAACAAGGAAATCTAGACAAACTACACAAAAACCATAACACCAGTGACAATCAATGAATATTTTTAACTACAACTAACCTCTATACAACTAACCTCTGACACATGACAGCAAAACAAAGAGCAAACGGTGATATAAGAACATCAACAACAGGAATAAAATCAGCAAAAATAACAAATGTATAACAACTAATCGCAACTAATCGTTTGCAGAATAAAAGTTTTTATTACATCATATATGTGTGTTTATTGTGTATAATAATTATGTTTATATAAATAATAAACACACATGCATGTAAAATTTTAAGAACAAAGTGTGTACATATTAAGTATTCATATTTATATACTATAAATTATACGTACATATAAAAATGTATATACAGATGTAAATATTTCTTATATATAAATGCATGTCTGTGTGTATTTATATACTTAATTATTATAAGTTACACGGTACACACACATATTTGATGTAAAAAAAAAAACTTTTATTCTGCAAACGCTTAATTGCGATTAGTTGTAAAAGTAGAATTTAAAACTACAGTATGTTAATGTATTCACCAGGCTTACAATCGCCTGCTGTCCATGAATCTTGATAAAGTTCATGTTTCCAGTCATGAATATTGACAGACTGAAACATTTAATCTCATTGGATAATTACAGAAGTCTGTGATAAAAATCATGATTTGTATTATGGAAGTGTTATATGCAAAAATAATTTCCAGAACTATTGCTTTACCATCTGAACTCAAAAACAGCGACAGTGTTGTCAGCAAGACATTAAACCATCTCAAGCAACTCACATTGTGACACTGATCTAATAAAACTTTATTTAACAGTCACCACTGCAAAATAATGCAGAAACAAACCCAAAAACCCAATGCAACCCTGCATGAAATCAAACTCGACTGTAATACTTTAATACATGCGGCTTTATTGCAAAAACGCCAATCGGTGACTGCATCATTTACCTCATGTTTACATAAACGATGTGCACGAGACCACAAAGTCTCACAGTTCACACCATTCGGCATTTGTTTACCTTTTCTCGTCTCGTTCCTTCTTTCTCCATCCTGTCCTGTGCTTTACTATCCAACAACTATTTCAAACTTTCATCCATGATACTTCACACGTCCCGAATCCATAAGAAAACACTTCATTCCTCAAAAAGCGAACTGACTTCGGGTTTAGATATCGCGCTTTATTCCGCAGATTTTGAGTAAGAGAGTCCCACAAACAGACGCTCAGCAGCTGTTAAGTAAAGTTATTCTTCCAGAGGAAAGTTCGCCATGTTGTCAAATCCGCTTTTCTCTTACAGGCTTTTTCTCTCCTCCCGGTAGAGGCGGTTCTGATGCTTCGGTAGTTCAGGCCTTCGGTTGCTATTTGTGACATCAGACAGGAGTTGAGTTACCTACTGTGACGAGTCCTGTGACTGACTCAAGCACCACTAGTGAGCCAACTTCACTGACATTTAAAAACAAATGATTTGTAGATGTTAACATTTTTGGCTAATTGTGAGGAAATGTATATTTTTACAGAAAAAAAAACATCATCTTCACTTGATTACGTTATATTTGCAAAACACACAAATTGTCCTTTGTCACCATGGTAACCGGGTTTCCGCCTCAGTAGTGAAGTTGCAGCGAATGTCAAAGCACAACAAATTTGTTGTTTTCCTTATAAGCTTTGGATTGCAATAATGTATTTATTTATATATTTACTGGTGTTTGGTGGTTAAAGTGTCGTTACCGAAGTAAACTTTAATATTTCATTTCTGCCCCTTCCAGTGACATACAATATTGTAGCATATGTAAAAAAAATCCTATATATTTTTTATGGATTGTTATGGTTTTTGTAGTATTGTTTTCAGTATTATTTAGTAGCGAGAAAATTATCAACATTATTAAATTACATAAAATCAGCATACAATAAAGTACTTGAATCAGGAAAAAAATACCGAATAACGTGTTTTATTAAAAATATTTATTTGCTATTTACAAATTCACATACATTTACAAAATTAATTTACATGCCGTTTCTTAATCGGAAGGCTGCAGCCTCCGGAGGTCGCATATGCAGGCTTTATACGCCATAAAGACGGTCTTATTTCAGAATATTAACAATTATAAAGTTGACTATTAGTCTTATCGTAAATTGTTGTAATATGCTTATGACTTATAAATGCTTTAATAAATCAGGCTTGATGACGTATGCAGCCTGCATATGCGACCTCCGGAGGCTGCAGCCTTCCGAATGAGAATCGGCCTGACAGACTGTAAAACTCTGCGCATGCGCGATTGAGTTCCCGAGATGCCTGAGGAGAAGTGGGAATATTTCTTCTCATCAACAGAAAATTGACAGTATGACAGTAAGTTTTGACATGATTAATACTTTTAATTTTTTTATCTTTACGTTGTTGGTCAACATTAATTCAAATCTGTCTATATCTGATGATCTTTTTATTCTGTTTCTATACTTGAACTCGAAATAGATATCAGGAAAATTGTTGAGTAACTAAAGTTCTGCGTAGTTTATTGTGAATCCTGATGCATTTGTTGCGTAATCTGACTGTCGAGTTTTTCCTCTTGGATCGTTTCAGGTTTATTCTCTTGAGTTTGCGATTGAAGTCCACCAGATGTCGCTCTCCCGTCGTGTCTTTTCTCCAATGCTGGATAAATGGTCCATCAGCTTGAGTTTTAGAGCAACTAAATGGGAGAGAGACAGGTTAGCAAAATGCTAAGTAGTCTCGTTTATTTTTAACCATTTATCCATACGAACCTGGTGGCCTCAGTACAGTTTTCAGGCAGAATAAAGCAGGATTGTGACACAAAGGCCATTAACAGTGAATCCACAGGATCAACTTCATTCATACTGGAGATTTTTTGGGCAAGCCTGTGAATGCAATATAGTTTTTTATTGAATATATGGGGTAGACAAGGTTTGCTTTTATGCTGAATTTGCTCAATTTTTAGTTTAGTAAGATATGAAATACACAGTCACCTGACAGTACAGTTACAGTGATACATGGTTCTGAGATCAGGGTTTCGTACACCGAATTTCTCCTGTAAAGCAGGGATCTGTAAATGGCAAGAATCCATGTCTCTGTAGCTGTCACATATCTCAAACTCACCTATGAAACCAAAACAGATATGAACATTTTAGAGGATGTTAAATCAAATTATTTATTTATATATTATTTATATAAATAACATATATTTCACCTTTTTGCTGTATGTGCGTATGTTGGGGCAGTGTTGTCTTCGATGTATCTGTTGGTACCAAGAAAGGTTTTGGGTACCATGGTGTTGTAGCAGATGGCCATGGTGATACCGGATTCAGCTCTTCACTCCTGGACTCATTGGCTTGTTTTGTTAATGATGCTTCCGAGTTTTTGGTGACCTGAGTTTCTCCAAACGTAATTGTCTGATGAAAGTTTTTTTCCAGAATATCTTTGTCTGTTTCAGGTATCGTGTCAGTGTAGTTCATCTGACCTTTGATCACAGCATATTGAGCGAGTTTGGAAAATGCGCACCTGCAGTTTAAAGGAGAAACATACTGTGATTTACCTGTTTACACAACATCATGGCCCAAAGAGATTACGGACAAATCAAACAACAGTCGATTTCCAAACGTCAGCACATTCACTGTAAAATGTAATTAGTTAACTTTACTTAGAAAAAGTGAGGACAACTCCTGCCTTAAAGGTTCAGTGTGTACATTTTTGAAGGATCTTTTGACAGCAATGCAATATTATATACATAACAATGTTTTCAGCGGTGTATAAAGACCTTACAAAATGAACGGTGTTGTTTTTATTACCTTAGAATGAGCCGTTTTTATCTACATGGGGGGTCCACTTACATGGAAGCCGCCATTTTGTGCAGTCATGTTTCTACAGTAGCCCTAAATGGACAAACTGCTCTACAGAGCACATTTTTCACTATGTTGTTTCAGACGATGACATGTTTGTCCTGTGACAAGCTACCGTAGCTTCTCTATGTGCTTGGAAAGTGAGGGGTGCAATTTGCAACCTCACCACTAGATGCCGCTAAAATCTACACACTGCAACTTTAAAATTTCAAATTGAAGCAATTTATTCATTTTTAGTTGGCAATACTTGATAGCATTTGTAGAGTAAACTTTAAAGCATTACTTAGGTTAACTCTCAGTTTCTTTTAATTGAGTAATGGGGTCTTTCAAAAATGTTTATACTGTATTTAAGTTCACTTAACTTGGTGTTTATGTAGCGATAGTTCCCCCAAAAATGAAAATTCTCCCATCATTTACTCACTCTCATGTTGTCACAAACCTGTTTAAATGTCTTTTTTCTTATAAACACTGTAAACAAACCGTTCATGAGCCCCATTTACTTCCATAGTATTTGGTTTTGTTACAAACATTCCTCATTCCTTTATGTTCAAAAGGACAAATTTATACAGTTTTGTGATTTTGACCCATATAATGTATGGCTATTGCTAGAAATATACCCGTGCTACTTATGACTGGTTTTAAGGTCCAGGTTCACATATAGGGTTGCCACCCATGTCTGATAAAAAACCTGGACATATCGATGACCCGGCCAATTTGTTTGCTCACAAGCCCCCCCATAGCATAATATTTCTATAGGGCTATGCAATTATTGGCAACACTTTACAATTCTCTTTTTTTTCAATTCTTATTTGTTAACATTAGTTAATGTATTAACTAACATGAACTAACCGTGAGCAGTACATTTGTTACTGTATTTGTTAATCTTTGATAACGTTAGTAAATAAAAATACAGCTGTTCATGTTTTATTCATGTTAGTTCAGAGCATTAACTAATGTTAACAAGATTTAAATAAATGTATTAATAACATTAACAAAGATAAAAAATTGCTTTATGCAATAAGTGCAGTTTATTATTAGTTCATGTGTTAACTAATGAACCTTATTGTAAATTGTTACCCAATTATTTGTTCATTATGTTAAAATATGTAAATCAGTTTTACAATTTATTAAAGCTGCTTATACTATTTATGTAAACTGTTTTTATTTATATTCCATTGCACCTTTAAACAGGTCTAAATAGCAACTAGCAAATATGCACATGAAATTAAACTTGTTGAACTCACCTCAACATGTATTTTACAATCATTTAACCCGCCATAGGTTAAGCTGAAGTCACTGTTACAAACTCTACACCATGCAATATTATAACTCTTTTAAGACAGGGATACACTTTGGTGTAGTCTGGTGTAAAATGTGTCTTATATTTTCGCTTTTGGGGCACTCTCCCTCTGCCATGGCGCTCCTGTTTCTAGATACACTGAGTTTGGTTCGGGAGAAGAGATAAAAGCCCGCCCACACTGACAATTCATTGGTTGATGTTCTGAAACAGGCCAATCAGGATGCTCTCTGTCTTACATGCGCTAAATGAGGCAAACACACACACAGACGCAAGGTCTCCCTCTCTGCCGTGCGCGCGCTAAATTTCATATTCACATAGCTTTTCGAAAACCGGGACATTCAGTGTCCCGGGAGAGTTGATACATTTCCCGGGACAGGTTATTAAAAAGAAGGACAATCCCGGTAAAACCGGGACAGGTGGCAACCCTATTCACATATGACATGAGAATTTTTTTACATTCACACATAAATAGGTCAGAAAAAGCTGAATCAAATGAAATTGATACATACCTGCCCCACCACATTCTCTTTGCACACTGCATCCTATGTGAGAACTCAAAGCAGCGCATCTTTAGCACATTGAAGTAGCCGTATCCCACCATGTTGGACACGGTACTGTTTACTCCCATGAGACAACAGCGGAACCTGAATTGATATCACAAGGCCTCATTACACAGAGATATGATACAGCAGCTAGTTTCTCATGCTCTGGGTAATGTAAGAAGCTGGCTCTGTGAAATAAAGCTCCCTTCAATCATAATAAACACATCTCATATTACACACAAGGGCGCTATAGGATAAGTCCTGTTGGGTTATAAGCGACCCTTATGAAAGAAATCATACCTGTTATCACAGTCGCAGTGAGATAAAGTGAATATGTTTGTGTTGAAGACGCCGTGTTTAAATGAGAAAGATGCAATGGTGTCCTTACAATGATCGTGTTCTCGGCAACATTTATCGGTTTCTTCAAATAAACCTGCAAGGAGGCGAGAGAATAGTTAAAAACAAGAATATGCAAAGTTTTTACATCTATTAAATATTATGTATACACTATAAAGAATGCTAGGTTATTTTCAATACAGAGTTGGGTCAAAAAGGGACAGATAAACAGTTTTAACCCATTAAAAATTAACCTATAAAATGTTTATATTTGATACAAGAATGGGTTAAAACCATAGACTATAAAAAATATGTATGTAGTGTCCGTGACGTCATCCATAGGTTTGTAAAGAGCTTTTTTTAAGCCAATAGTAGACGGTGCCTGCCATCGCCATCTTGGCATTGCGTCACCACGCATCACTCGTGGGTAATTGAAAATGAGTAAAGAGGCGTAATGTCGGTAAAGCTGAAGTGGCTGGTTGCAGCAGTGGCAGTTCACTCGTCACTCAATTGGCCACGCCCTTAATTATGCAGAACTTTAAGGCTTAATATAATTTAAACAGATGAGTTACAAAAAAATTACCCCTCTCACAGTTGTCATAGAGGGCAAAATTAGCTATACAGACCAAAAACACTTTTTGTACCAGGCTGTAAACATATTATTTTCTGCTGTAAAGTTGGGCATTTTAACATAGGGGGATCTATGGGATTTACTCCCTTATGGAGCCAGTCTCTAGCGCCAAACGATGAATTGCAGTTTAAGTCACTTCCGTGTTGTCTTCACGATATATTGGAAGGTTGTCCCTTGGTTAAAACAACCATGCGGGTTGGGTTCAAATTCAGTTTTAAATTGGTTGATATTGGGTTGAAAATAACCCAAATTTTTATAGTGTAGTTATGTAGGCATTAACAATAGTCTTGTCTTCAATAGTCTTCACAATAAAGTTCAGAAGGTTGTCCCTTGGTTAAAACAACCCAGCAGGAAGGGTTTAAATTGGGTTGAAAAAAGGGTTGATATTGGGTTGAAAATAACCCAGCATTTTTATAGTGTAGTTATTGTAGGCATTAACAATAGTCTTTTCTTCAATAGTCTTCTTGATAGAGTTAAGAAGGTTGCCTCATGGTTAAAACAACCCAGTGGCTTGGGTTTAAATTGGGTTGAAAATGGGTTGATATTGGGTTGAAAATAACCCAACATTTTAATAGTGTAGTTATGTAGGCATTAACATTAGTCTTCTCTTCAAAAGTCTTCTTTATAGAGTTTGGAAGATTGCCCCATGGTTAAAACAACCCAGCGGGTTGGGTTAAAATTGGGTTGAAAATGGGTTGATATTGGGATGAAAATAACAAAACATTTTTATGGTTATGTAGGCATGAACAATATTTTTTTCTTTAATAGTCTTCTTGATAGAGTTAAGAAGGTTCCCTCATGGTTAAAACAACCCAGCGGCTTGGGTTTAAATTGGGTTGAAAATGGGTTGATATTGGGTTGAAAATAACCAAACATTTTAATAGTGTAGTTATGTAGGCATTAACAACAGTCTTTTCTTCAGTAGTCTTCTTGATAGAGTTTGGAAGGTCGCCCCTTGGATAAAACAACCCAGCGGGTTGGGTTTAAATTGAGTTGAAAATGGGTTGATATTGGGTTGAAAATAACCCAAAGTTTTTTTATACTGTGAATATGTAGGCATTAACAATATTCTTGTGTTCAAAAGTCTTCACGATAAAGTTCGGAAGGTTGCCCCTTGGTTAAAACAACACTGCGGGTTGGGTTCAAATTGAGTTAAAAATTGATTGATAATGGTTTGAAAATAACCCAACATTTTTTATAGCGTAGTTATGTAGGCATTAACAATAGTCTTGTCTTTAATAGTTTTCACGATAAAGTTCAGAAGGTTGCCCCTTGGTTAAAACAACCCAGAAGGTTGGGTTTAAATTGGGTTGATTTTGGGTTAAAATTAACCCAACATTTTTTATAGCGTAGTTATGTGGGTATTAACAATATTCTTGTATTATCCCATTATGCTTTGTTTACCTAACTACCTAACATGTATTTAGGTAATAATGTAATAATATCTATGTAATAATTGATGGCTATATCCCTACATACCCAGGTCAGAAAAGTTAGATGCCCGATTTCCAGATCCACACCATACAGTTCCTGGAATCATCCATGCTCGCTTTGAGCGGTGAAGCTTTGTCCTTGAACTCTTCCCAATGTCCAGTTGCACAGATCCATCGAGGTCAACACTCCTGAGGTCTCTGGTCTTGTGTACAGACACTGAAAATCCTTCCATATTACCTGCAGTCTGACAGGGGCCATCGGGTTCAAACAACTCACTGATGTTAAAGCGGACATCAGGGCTTTCCAAAAAAGAGGTACTTGCCGAATTCATACACCTGGACAGGTAACTCTCAACAACAGATTGTTGTTTGGTTATGATGCAACTGAAAAGTCTGTTGTTTTTGCTCCAGATGCTGTCAAATAAGAGAAGAGATGTCGGAGTCTTTCGGAGAAATGCATAATGTGCTTGCTCGTCCGAAGAAGATTTTGTCCGAAAACAGAAAGTGTTGTTTTTATAGTTTAAAGTTTCAAAATGTAAAGCACTGGAACGGTCAAGAAACAGCATGGAAATACACAGAACCGCCTGGAAAAGGTGAATGGTTTTCATTTTTTTTTATAATCCAAGTGATAAATTTTCAGGAATGACAAAAGGAATAACTTTAAAGGAATTTTGCAATTCGTACCTAAATGAATAGCTGCAGGGTAACATAGTTTTAACCACCAAGCTCTGGCAGATAGATGAACTCAACCCCTCCTTATATACTCTCATCTGTATGTCAGATTTCTTTAGTGTTGTGGACTCATGGACACATATGAACCAGACAGATGTGGTGAGATAATACATGGGAGGGGAGGGCTGTTTGGTAAATACAGACCTGGAAGCAGCGATGTGCGTACACACACTTTCATAAAACCATGATTGTAATCCCACACACGAGTATTATCTTATTTGCTGATCGCTATCATTTTTATTAGTGTCAACAATGCCCACAGCTATAAACATTTGATATCTTATTACACATGATGAAACTATTCTTTACAACGCGACAAAAAGATTCAAATTCCATGTGGGAGGAGAAAGAAACATCCGATTCAATACTATTCCAAGCGTGCATTCAGATTAAATTAGATCATAGGCATTACACCCATGCATTATTATTATTATGCTTAATAGTCATAAAATATTAAGATGTTGGGAACATTTAGACATGTTTGTTCATATAGCATCCTCTTCTTACAATAAATTATGAAATAAGTTAATGCCTTATAAAGTATAAGTTGCATTAATGTGGCAGCAGGTGACTGCAGTGTTTACATTAGGATGCAAAGGTTATTTGAGTTTGGTGTGCGTGTCCATCTGTTCTGATTGGTGCAAACCTCACCTGATTAGCACAAAGTTTTTTCCATGTCACCATTGGCTGCCGTCCTAATGGAGCACTGCAGTCATGATGATGTGATGTAGTTTGGTGAGCCAAAACCATGAAATGAGTTTATTTTTACAATTCAGGTTCCCAAAATCAATTGTTTGGGTTTTGGTCTGTGATTAACACAAACTCAAGATATTTATCTGACATAAAACACACAATATCTCACTCACTTGATTTTTTGAAAACCTTTTATATGTCTTGAAAAAGGTGGTTGCTAACAAGTTCTTTTAATGTCATCATGCATGAAAATCTAGGGAAAAAACTCCATCTCTATGAATGGAACAATTCCTTTGGATTTTCTTTTAAAATGTTTTAATAAAGTTTGAAAGAGTTGTTGAAAGCTTGATGAAATCGAGTATCGAATGGTGTAGTTCACTTATAGCGTAAGGTTAGCTTTTTATTTCTTGCAATTTTATTTGAAATAAAAAAAAAATTTATTTGTGAAGATTATCTTGATTATCTTGATCTACTTTTTGCAGTTATCCAAAAGCTTATGGAAAAATCCTACTGCTGTTTTGTTAAGGGTACGTTTACATGCAACCTAATGATCCATTTGTAATCGTATTGATGGCTCAGTCGGATGGAAAAGCCTTCATGTAAACACCTTAATCAATACGATTGAGGTTGATCAGATGCAAATTTCGATCGTATTGAAAGGGGTGGTGTAGTACGATCTGTGATCCGATCATTAGGTTAATGCCTGAATCATAGTATTTTCTCAATCGGACGCAAAAATACCTTGTGCACATGCGCAGAAGTATTGTAAGTTCACATCTTATATTTACCTCTTATTTACGTATCACGTGATTGTCGTGACAGAAACATGCAAGACAATGGCAATGCATTATTAAGGTAATGGGGTCACATGCTGTACATTCTGCAGTGTTCATTTCATAACATAACATTACATAAAGCAATAATATATAGTTTTGGCTTTCGATCATTGTTTTTCATTGCCTATATCTGAAAACTTCTTAAGAACAACTTTCTCCATCTCAGCTTCGACTTTGTACATTTATCAACTCGATAAGAGATGTTGTGCGCTGCGTTGCCAAATCCTCCGCTTTTTTCGGACTTTGGGCTAAAACATTCAGTGAGTTGATTTTTTTTTCTGCGGGTTAAAGATGAAAGGATTTTGTTAATTAGTTATTGGTATTTGGGCTGTAAATACTTTTGCATTTTGTTACACAGATCTGGCAACCCTGGCTGTTTTTGGTTCGGATTATATAGAATGTACATGTAAACAAATATTTTAATCAGATTGCAATGTTTAAGGTGCATGAAACGGTTGTCAGCAATAACCTGCCCATGCTGAAAGATGTGCCATTTGATTACAGTTTAGGTGCTGGTATCCTCGTGTTGCCAGATATTAGTACGAAAGCAAACATAGTAGGCCATAAAGAAAAAAATTATTTTAGACCTTGTTTTTCAGAAATAAATCAAAGACATCACTAACAGTAACCTGCACATTCTCACTTTATACATTTACCAAAGTGTCACATTAATTGCTAAAACATTAAACACTCTGTCTAAAGAGGATTTTTCACAATGGGATCTGGCAACACTGTGGAATCTACACTTGCGGCCTGCGTCATTTTACACTTAACTATACAGTAAACTGTTTAAGTTTATGTTTAAGATGCATGTCAACGATTTTGTCGTAACCTGCACTCGGATTAAATTCAGTCGGATTTCCTGGGTTATACAATTCTAACAAATGACAAAAGAGAAACTAAACTAAATATGTTTTTTATTCAGCAGATCCTTAAAAGTAAGATTCTCGAAATGCTCTTCATTATCTGTTGACTCAGTTTGGAATAGCTGATGAAACCAATGTGGACTTTCATATGTTTGGAAATGTGAGTCAGTATTTTTGCATTTCATTTTGATGCCTGTAGAAACCTGAAATGTATTAATTTGTATTAAGAGGAGATTGTTGCATTGACATGCTTATGTATAAACATTTACTTGAAACTTTTTATGCCAAAAATATCAATGCATGTCAATGTCTTTAGTTTAAACGCTGTCCTCGGCACATATCTGAATGTTTTGTATGAGTGGCTATGACATCAGAAGTGCACAGCTTATATTGTTATATAGTTGAGTTAAGCTATTATAATATAACTAACATGATGCCACATCAGTTGTGTTTGAATCTGTCCTCATTGTTGTTCGTGAATAACATCAAAGAAAATGACCTTGACAGTTAACCCACTAACACCAGAATCAACACAATCCCCCTCCCTTCACGTGACACCTCGTACAGGTAGCAAAGCTCTGAACTTTGTGCCAGATTCCAGTCAGCCTGAGAAAAATCCTGCAGTTCACACAATGTGAAAACAAAGACTTTCTGAGGACACTTTATTTGTGCATTTAACAAGCCTGTAGTCATACCTGGAAACATATTACAGACGGGGCGCGGGAAGTAGGGTGCTGAGGGTGCTGCAGTACCCCTAGATTTCACAGGATTATAAATGAAACACAAATTTGGGTTCATTTATATTTATTTATTTATTTATTGGGAGTGTCTATTTACACTAAGTGCAAATCGCTTTCTTTGGCACTTACTATTTACATAGAACTGCTACACAGTAAAAAGTGAAAAGTCGGATCAACTTAAAAATTACTTCAATTGGTAACACTTAATTTTTTTAGTTTTTCCAACTTACTTCCAAACTAAAGTTAAATTAAAGTGAAATTGTAAGTTGAAAAAAACAAAAAAAAACTTTAAGTGTTACCAATTGAAGTAATATTTTAAGATTATTCAACTTTTCACTTATAAAACGTTTTGAAAAGACATGTAGAAATCAACATCTTCAGTGGTGCATGCAATAGAGCAGATAATTCCTATATCTTGCTTTTGACGCGATGTCCGTGGTTAGAATCTGACTTGCAAAGAATCTGATGCAAAATGTATTTGCCAGTTTAAGATAATTATTTTTAATTCAGAGAGGAAGATTTACAGTGATCGGGACCTCGTGCTGTCATAGCTGGTTATATACACAGCACCCCCAAACTAAAACATCTTCCCGCGCCCCTGATTACATATGCAGCAATAAATTAAAACTTATTCACAGTAACATATAGTTGGAGGACATGAATTTCATGCACATAACAACAAAACCTTTCCATATGCAACTGATGCAATATTAAAAAGAGACAACCTGCCATTTACATGTAAATTCAATTTACCTCTTTTAACCTTTTAAATTCAAAATTTACATTTGTTTCCACCACCTTCCAAATATAAGGTAATATAAGGTAAATATACAGTAAACAAATCAAATGTACTATATGCAGTTAGGTACAATGTTTCAATGCTTAAATTGTACAGCTTAATTTTATTTAAAGAACTAGCAAGATGATTTGCATGAATATACATTTAATCGAGTCCTTGCGTTAGGGATGGGCGATAGTGACCAATATTCATATCTCTGTCATTTTGGCATGAATGGTGATATACGATACATATATCTTAGTATTTTCTACAAAGCGGTATAAATGTTTACATGCAAGTCAAAGCCTCATGTGAGCTGGTTGGACATTTCTGACAGAGCTTCTGTTGCAAAGAAGGAGGATCATATCAGACCATACTGATATAGACACTATTGTCATATATCACCAAAACTCGATATACCGCCCAGCCCTATCTTGAGTACATTTGGTTGTAGGGTTAGATATTTAAGTGACATCTGTATTCGTGAGGTTTTGTTCTTTAAGGCAAAATATCATACACATACTCTTTTTATCCACTAAAGAAGAACATAACAGCTTATAGCTTTATACTCTGGGTTGGACGACTATATAATCAAAATAGCTTATCACAGGGTTTCAGGAAGCAAAAAACAAGAATCTTTTCTTCTGAATGAATGTAAAGAATGATCAACTGTCCAACCAGTAGTAAGATAAGGTTTTTGTCAGATGGTATTGTGCGCTATAGGATTTCTGGAGATATTAGATTTTAGTCATCAGCCTCAATGTTGTTTTGATGTAAGAGAACATGCCAGCGTTCAATCTTCTTGTCTTTGTTCTTTAGACATTCATACCAGTGCTTCAGACACTCGCCTTTAGCTGTGATACCAAGCTGGCATCCACCTGTGTGAACAAAAGACATGAAGTTACAGTTTATATGACCACTATACTGTAGGTGATATTGTGCATTTATGTGGTGCTGGGTAATTGAAAACTAATAATTCCCAACAATTCCAAATGAAAATTGGGATTGAATCAGAATCAAATCAAGAGCTTATGAATCGAAACTGAATTGAAATCTGCGTCAATACCCAACCCAACTACTAATTAAACACTCGGTTGAGCTGATTATTGGCAAATGTTTGGCTATTGTGCTCATCCAGCCTGATCTTACACAAATTTGGTGGAATTCGAACAATGTGAATCGTACATCTGATTATCATAAAAAAAAACGATAACGAAACCCATCCCTAACCATGCCCCTAACCCCAGTGTCATGGGGCAAAAGCAAATCGTACCCATCTGAATAATAATATAATTGATTCCAATAATTTCCAACAATTCCAAATGAATATCGAATTGAATCAGAATCGAATCTAGAGCTTGTGAATCACCAATGAATTGAAATCTGCATCAATACCCTACCCAACCAGTACTTAAACAATCGGGGGAGCTAATTATGAGCAAATGTTTGGCTTTTGTGCTCATCCAGCCTGATCTTACGCAAATTCGTAGGAATTCGTGCAATGTGAATCGTACAGAAAGATCTGATTATCATAAAACAGTGCACAATAACGAAACCCCACCCCTAACCACGCCCCTAACCCCAATGTCACAGGGGCAAAGGCAAATCGTACCTTATGGAATAATATTTGATCCTTATAATTCCCAACAATTCCAAATGAATCAAATCAAGAGCCTGTGAATTGAAACTGAATTGAAATCTGTGACAACTCAACTACAAAATATAGCCGCAAGAAGGGAAAAAGGGAACAGAATGAAGTAAAGTTAAGTTTGGATGAGCACTTTAAGAAATCTAAGGAAACCTTGTCAACCACGTCAACCGTCTCTCTCTTACTGAGTATCTTGGAACGCTGGATCTCTGAGGAAAAAATGTGAGTGGTGTTTGCAGTAACAAAACATGGGTCACAAAATGTGTAGTGTTAATGAGTCAAAAGAGCCCACCCCCAGGTCTCTACGATGTTCTGATGCAGAGAAAAAGCTCTTGCAAAAAGGTTGCTAGGATATTCTCATTGGTTGCTAGGGATTAAATAAGTATTCACCAATGATTAAACTTCAAGCCATGAAGGAATAACCCATAATGACTCAGGATTTAAGATGAAACTTCGCAGTAGTTTTTAGCAAAAATAGCCATTTTCCTAACTAAAAATCACTAGGTGGCGCTTTGAGAACATTGTGCATGCAACCTCAAGTCATGACTGTGTTACATCCAGCTAGTTTCATGACTTTACACTTTAGTGTAGCGAAGAAACAGTTTTATGACCATCGGGCTTGCTTGATGTTAAAGGTTTGTGTTCAACTGTAAGGCCAACTAGTGGTGCAGGCACACCATTTTTTGTGTGGCCTCAGACTCTGCTCATACATCAATGTATCAAATCTGGCAAAAAAAAAATCACATTTTGTTGTTTCGAGTTATAACCATTTATGTCTAAAAAGCACAAAAAATGAATGTAACTTATTGTTTTTTGCAATTTTCGGTCATTTCTGGTGTTCTTCCTGCAGTGGTTTTCAGTCGATCGGAATAACGCTCGTGGAGATATTCACGCTTGTTTTTAAGCGCTATTTTGTTGCGCAGGACTAAGCATAAGGCGAAATCTGGCATGTTTGGTATTGTTGGACTCTGCAACAATTAAGGACTCCAACAAAATAAGTTGCATGAAAATACGTCAACCACAGCCAAAGTTATAGGCATGTAAAACATTTGTCTGACCACTAGGTGGCGCTGTCACAAAACTGTGCATGCACCCTAATTTCCTGACTGGCATCACTATTACACGTAACTTTGGCGTAGATCCAGCCTCAAACCGTTTTTTATGCTTTACGTAAAATTTGTTGACGTGGAATATGGAAACTGATTGGCGAATCGTTATGAATTCCATAACTTTTGTCCTAGATGGTACATTTAGATTTCCATGCAAATCGGACAAAAGCTCTAGGAGGAGTTTGAAAAAGTAGGTTTTACGAATAATTAAAAATGGCGGAAAATTTTTCATGACGGAAAATGACGTCATAGGGTGCAATCAGATCGTCATGAGCCAAGGAATCAGAGTAAAAATAACGAAACCCCCACTTACAACGCCCATAACACCAATGTCACAGGGGTAAAACCAAATCGTACCCAACTGAATAACAATTGATCCAAATAATTCCCAACAATTCTAAATGAATATTGAATTGAATCAAAATAAAATCAAAAGCTTGTGAATCGAAAATGAATTGAAATCTGCATCAATACCCAACCCAACTACTAGTTAAACACTCGGTTGAGCTGATTATTGGCAAATGTTTGGCTATTGTGCTCATCCAACCTGATCTCACGAAAATTCTGTGAAAAACTTATGATTATCTTAAAAAAAGGTAATGAAACTCCACCCCTAACCCCAATGAAACAGAGGCAAAAGCCAATGTGGCCGTACAAATTTATACGAATTAGCCACCTCGTAAAATATGTACGTTTATCACCAATGTTGTAAACACAAATAAAGATAATGCATAAATATCATATCACATAATGTTCATTTAAATGTAGAAAATGTATATTTTGTGTATGCATTATATCTCACCAATGAAATCATTCGATTTTCCCATGTCATAATCCCAGACAGAGATATCCAAAGTCTTTTTCGCCAGTTCGCTGTGCTTGATGTCGTAGCTGAACTCCTGCAATCACCACAAAAACCATTCAACTACATTTTTTAAAACATTGCACACTGAGTATATTAAAAAAAAAATTTTTTGTAGAATCAAAACATTGTTGTGATGTTGCATCAGTGTCGACCCTGGCCTTTATTGCTTTATGTTCTGGCAGAGATCGGTTATAAAGAAAGACTACCTCATTAAACTCCGGGTTAAGAGTTTTCTTCTTGGTCTGAGTCTTACACTTTGCTTTTTTTCCCATGTCAGGCTTCAGACAGCTGCAAAACACACAACACAAGAACACAAAGTACACTTTTCATCTTTAAATACATATAATGAAAGAGTTGATGAGATAGGAACTATTCAGATAACATCCCACCAGTCGGGCAGAAAAACACAATAGGAAACATTTTGATTTTATTGAGACTCACATCTTCACGAACGGGTCAGAATAGCCATTAGAGTCCATTGCTGCCAGATGAGCACATCGAACCACACCTACGATAAGACGACTTTGTTGACTATTGTAGGTGAGAGAAATCAGGACTCGGCCCCTCTCCTCTGCTTCTTCATCATCCTTTAACTAAAATAACCACACAATATACTATAGGTAACTCATCTGATGAATCATTTAGCTGAACATTTGTTATTAACATATAGGTTTATAGATGCATTTCAACTGAGAGAAGCCAAGGTAAATGAGCCTATGGGATAGGATTTGTGAATGCACAACATGGTGAATGTAGTATGTCCGGATTTTATTCATACTATATAGAAGATATTTCTTAAAGCTAGTTAAGTATTTACTTATTCAAAGTATGCAATTTTTAATTCTTACCTCCTCCTCATAAAGCGCCATACCACGAGATGCCCCGCCGGCAGCTGAACGTCTCACCTGCATATCAGAAGTCGGGTGCAATTCAGGGCAAAGCAACCAATGGCAAACTCTTTACAGTACATTTCCCCAAGTGTTAACTGTTTCCTTACCGGCACCGCTCTCTCGAGACACACATTGAAGATCTTCTTTTGGTTCAGCTTCAGTTTTTTCAAGACCACCCGCGTCTCGCCGATAAACTCGTTGTGGCCAAACTTGTCTTCATCACTGACAGAAAGCCTGCCAGGGAACAATGAATACTGACCCTTTTCACTCCGAGAAATGTCACGGCTTTAATTAAAGCCATTGCAAACTAAATAAATCAATGAGGAATTTACAGTCTAAGCATGAAATATTTAAGACGAACTCATTCCTCATAGAAATGACCCCATTGTGCACGATCAGCCATAAGAATTGTAAACATTTGTGATCCTGTCTATCACATCCGGGCTAAAACTCATAATCTAATGATGAGATCTGAAGCATTGAAGTTTAATTGATTTCACTTTAATTTCAGTCTTTCACATATCAAGATTATATTTTCACAGAATGCAAATCACAAAATAATAACTTAAGATGGGTTTTCACAGGCGGGGCCACATTTAAAATCCAAAATGTTTATTGTATGAAATGTGATAAAGTTTATACTACCTGAGTGTTTTTTTCTGCATGTCTTCATTCGTGATGCCATGATAAATAAGAATCTCATTCCACACAGGATTCAAGGTGTTACGAAGCGTCTTTGTTCTTAGCTTGTTTGACTAAAAGATGCAAAGAAATGCATTTCTTTACTTGTAAATTAGTGCTGGGCAAAGATTAATTGCAATTAATCGCATACAAAATAAAATTGATTTGTAACATAATATACAAGTGTGTTCTGTGTGTAATTATAATGTATATATAAATACACACACATTCATGTAAGTATTTAAGAAACATTTACATGTGTATATATATTTATTTATATTTTTATATATTCTATATATATATATATATATATAAATGTATAAATGTATATAAATAAAAAATTCTGAAATGTATACATGTATGTCTATGTGTTTAAATATTCATAATAATTACACACAGCACACACATATTATGCAAAAATTTACTTTTAATTTGTATGCGATTAATCGCGATTAATCTTTGCCCAGCACTATTGTAAATATAATTTAGACTCTGCTCCAAGATGAAATGGACTACTTGCACAACTACTTTTGTGTTATACTTATTACTTATGTGAATTTACCCTTGGACATACCTGTCAATGATATATAGTGATTCAAATCCATGTTATTTTTAGGCCTGTCAAAAGATTAATCGTGATTAATCGCATACAAAATGAAAGTTTGTGTTTGCATTATAAAATTGTTTGTGTATTGTTTGTAATTATTATGTATATAAATACACACACATACATGTATAAATTTTGAATACATGTATAAAAAATGTTATTTATGTACCTTTTATAATTCATATATTATTTAAAAAAAAATATATATACACACACACACACACACACACACATGAAATTGTTTATAAATACATACATGCATGCGTGTGTATTTATATATACAAAATAATTACACACAGTGCACACACACGCATATATTATACAAAAACAAACTTTTATTTTGTATGCGATTAATCACGATTAATCTTTTGACAGCCCTAGTTATTTTATAAACGCATTTAACCGGAAACTAGCGCATCATATTATATATCAAGTATGTCTCAAGGCTCAATGCAAGTAGTCCATTATCCAATAACATCCAGCATTATATTACCACAGTACCTTGCTGGCTCCTGGAAGTAAGTGCAGTTTAACATAAGGATCAGCCAGACCGTTAGAGTCCATGGGTTTGAGACCCTTTCCAACAAAGACAAAATCATTTAATGGTTAGGAATTGTATGCATGTGACCAGGATACATTTTACTGGAAAAAATACTCTTGGCAATACCTTTCCTTTGATTATGTTGCAATGCAATTCGTTTTTCTCCTCCTCGTACACCAGACTGAACTCTAACATGCCAAGAGTGGCTGTAAAGTGAACAACATTGCATCAGAATCCTCATAAAATCATTTACGACCAAACATTTGAGGAGCTGACTCCAAAAACAGATGAAACAGCACAAAGAATAGCCGTATAGCTCATTGCGTTAGTAGAGCAAAGACCATGGGTTTATTGATAAAAAAAAGTATACCTCGTAAGTCGGATAAAAGCGTAAATGTAAATGAATATAAAGAAAGCGTCTGCTGAATTCTTACATTCTGTGATGCAAAGGACGTACAGTAAACAATTTCGTTCACTGTGGTTCCCATAGGGTACCAACATGTCCATGTGTCAGTGCAGATCAGCATCTTACTGGCATCGTCAGAGTCGTAGCTGTTGGCGTCCTCTTCATCCTCTGCAGTGGGGGTTGGTGGCTGGCGCGAAGCAAGGACGCTGCTGGCAGCGGGCAAACGTGCGTCGGTCTGCATGGCAGGTGGTGCCCTGGCCTCCAGTCGACTCGCAGGATCTGGATTTCCTACTGAGTTAAACACTTGCTTGAATTAAATATAGGCAAAATCTGTGGCATTGCGACACACGATAGAAGAAGGAAGCTAAGCATCCAGATCCTAGAGCTTTAACAAATTGTCGATGACGTTATTCCCCGTGGAGCAATTTGAGGTTCAGCACCTTGATCAAGGGCACAAGACCACCACAACATACTGAAGGATGCATGCAATTGAATGATATCCCCAATGCTAATTCGTTATTTACACACCGTAAAAGCACATCATAATACCTTTTTGGTTAAGAGTGGTTGATGCCGGTGATCTTGAAGTCAGAATCTGTACTTCTCTCTTCACCACAGGTGCATAAGTTTGTCCTTCCACAGCGACTCCGCTCAGAGACTCCTGGTTCGCTCCGTTGTCTTCTCGGTCTCTTTGGGTTATGACAGAACTCTCCTCTCGTATGGTTTTTGCTGAGCATGAATAAAAGGAGAAAATGATACTGCAATCGTAAGCCTCATTTCCTCCGAGTGATATTAAGTGTTATTGAATACTGCAGGACACTGACCAGATATCTGCGCCTCTATCCCGCTAATCTGCATGTTTTCTGAAATGCAAAGACGTTCCAGAATATAAATACATCAGATGCTTTGAAGTGGAACATTGCAATAAATAATCCGTGCCCATACATTAAAAACTGCATAGGATTTAGAATTTGTAACTAGGAATGGTTTTGAATGCACAGCGATACCAAAGTCATGTTGGGTTATTTTCAAACCAGTGTTGAGTCAAAAAGGGACAAACCATGCCACTGGGTTAAATTAACCCAGAGAATATTTATAATTGACCCAACTGTGGGTAAAAAAGAACTCAGCATAGGTAAATTTACAACCTCATGGGTTTGCTTCAATCCATTTTTGACCCAGCGCTGAAAATAACCAGTGTAGGATAGGACTTCTGAATCAAATAGCTTGCTGTTTACAGAATAAAGCCCTAAAACTAGTTTTTCCCATTGCCAACCAACTAAGTTGCTAACAGGTTAGCAACAATGCTTTTGGGAAACGCACCTCTGGATTGTTTCCACTCATGGTTGGGTTAACAACAACAACACAGCAAAGGTTTATTTATAACCCAATATAATGTGTTCTGTCCAATATTTACCCAGCATTGGTTTAAAAATTACCCAGCAGAATTAAGAGATGACATTGCATTCCTGTAAATGGCATTTGGTTATCATCTTGGAAAAATAAAACATTAATTCTGCTTTTATCTTTAATGCATCAATGCCTTAACTTTGGTTAGTTTGATAATGAATAAAAATCGCAGATGTGTTGCCTTCGAATTCATTCATTACACTGGTAATTAAAGGTTAAAGGGTTGCTTCACCCAAGAATGAAAATTTTGTCATTAATATCTCACTCTGATGTCATTTCACACCTGCAAGATCATCTTAAGTTCGTCTTCAGAACACAAAGATATTTTTGATGAAATCCGAGAGCCCCCGTAGACAGCAACACAACTTTCAAGCCCCAGAAAGGCAGTGAAGACATTATTAAAATAATCCATGTGACTACAGAGGTTCAATTTTCATTTCATGAAGCGACAAGAATACTTTTTGTACTTATAAAGTAAGTCTCACATGCATATTCCTGGTAGCAGCGCATGCATGCATGCATTAAACACCAGTGTCAGGCATCAGCCATAGATATACATGAATGCATAGATGCCTCATTCGACTGCTTCATAGATGCAAGCTGTTAATTGAGATTGAACTGCTGTAGTCACATGAACTATTATAACTATTTCTGGGTCTTGAAAATTCTCAGGTTTCATCTTGGAAGATTGTATGGGTTTGGAATTAATGACAACATTTTTATTCTTGGGTGAACTAATGCTTTAAAGTCACCATGAAATAGAAGTAGCGATTGTCTTATTTTCCCCGTGGTGACGTAAATCTGAGTAAAACGGCTTCTAAAATGAAGAAAATGTAGGGCTGGACATCGAGAATTGATTGGATCGTTTGAAGTTGGGTCATCGTGTTGCTAATTGCTAATCGCTGTGATCTTTTCCCAGACCCAAGACATTTTTTAAATAATCCATGTGAATACAGTGCTTCAATTTTCATTTCATGAAGTGACAAGAATACTTTTTGTACTTATAAAGTAAGTCTAACATGCATATTCCCGGCACCAGCACATATTTGCGTTAAACACCAGTGTCATGTGTCAGCCATAGATATATATGAATGCACAGATGCCTCATTTGACTGCTCTATAGATGCAAACTGTTAATGGCGATTGAACTGCTGTAGTCACATGAACTATTATAACAATGCCTTTACTGCTTTCTGGGTCTTGAAAGTTGTGTTGCTCAGAAAGTTCTCGGGTTTTATGGGATTTAATGGAATTAATGACAACATTTTCATTCTGGCGGAAGTAATGCTTTAAAGTCGCCATGAAACGGAAGTTGCGATTGTTTTATTTTCCCCATGGTGACGTGTGTTTGAGCGAAACGGCCTCTTAAATGATAAAAGAATTCATCCATCGAGAATTAATAGGATCGCTTAAGTTGGGTCATATTGCTAATTGCTAATCGCTCAATCTTTTCCCAGACTCCGCCGGAAGTAAAGAGAGATCGTTTTGAGGAGGGGAGGAGATTTGCATTTTTGATTAAAAATTATGAGGGCACATGAATTAAAACAAAAGGAATGAAGCTCACAGATAAGTCATATATAAAAAAAAACACAATATTCTAAAAAAATGAAATTAATGAAATTTAATGAATATAAATTTTATTTCGACATACAGTGCATTGTTAAAGTAGAATACAGTAGCAGGTGATCCAGGCGTAGTCTACAATATGGTATCAATGCTAATGCTAAGAATGCTATGCTAGTCATGTTTACCTCCATTTCGTGGATGTGATGTCATAGATGACTCCTGATTGGTTGATGGATTTGTAGAAGCTGGCATGTTGGCTGTACTGAGCTCTTTCAGATTGGAGATTGGTAGTGGAGCGGGTAAAACCTGCTGTGGTAAACCCTTGAAAAACCAGGCACCAGACCGCTTCATCATCTTAAAAAAAATATAATCATTATTATTCACTTTACGTTAGTACGTTGATTTATTTTAATTCACCGCAAAGATTTGTGCTTAGTTTGCAAACTCTTGATCTCCTGTTTGTTTGAGTGAAACATAAGAATCTGCGAAACTAAATGTAATTTTAAGATTCAGTTTATTTTATTCTGTCTTGCTACCCCACTTTCCAAGATCCAAGTAATGCGATCCACAGTTTCACTACAGAGAAAGAAAAACCTACTTTCGAACTCAATTGAATTTCGAGAAAATGTACGCAACAACATTAGCCAGGGTTCAGGGACATGGAAAACAGGATGGATGGTGTACTGTAGTCGGGTAATCGCTAAAATGATGCTGGATTACATAAGTTTATGTTTTCTTTTACAGCATCTCAGAATCTCATCTCAGCCAATTACCACCTAAATAAAGATCAGCTGGGGCTTGAAAGGCTAGAATCTAAAACTACAGGAACTCAATCCTGACCTGTTATTACAAAATAAAATCAATGGATTCACCGGAAATGGGATTCAGGCTTCACGATCACGTCGCATTATAGAGAGTCACATCTTCTGCTGCTACTGACCTCATCTGACAACATCGACTGACCGTGAGTCATATCATCAAACGCTTGAGTCATCTTATCACAGTCAAAGTGTATTAAAAAGTGAAAGGTGCTGAACTATCCATCTATTTTTATCTCAGGGTTAATCAGAAATTAGGCCTTAGCACATTTCCAAGTCTATAGAGTATTTGGGGAATCTCACTTGCATTGTAAAATTATTTTGGTGCACATTAAGCAAATTTCATTTCAAAGAAAATTACGTATAAAGCTTTATTATAATGGCAAGGCTACAATCTTAGGCCGCATTTACACTGCATGTTTGAAGCGACCCAATTCCAATTTTTTTCTCATGTGGCACAGATCGGATATGGCCCACCACGAATGTGTAAGCAAGAAAAATGGGTATAGATTTTGATCGATTTCAGGCCCAAATTGGGTATAAATCAGATATATGCATATGCGTCTGCATTATTGAAAAAGCGACGTCGGCAAATGACCCCTTACGAAAATTAACCATGGTTTTATTGTGGTAAAAGTGTGTAGTAACCATGGTTTTTTGGTGTATTGATTACTATCAGCAAAACTATGGTTTAACTACAGTAACCATGGTTTAACTATGGTTTTTGTAAACCATGGTTGTCTAAACCATGGATATTTTGTGGTTACCCTGGTTTTACTACAGTAACCATGGTAAAACATGGTTAATTTTCATAAGGGATGTCAACTCAGGTGGACATGACCTACGATCACATGACTCTTTTGTTTATTTAATTAGTAGAGTAATGCTGAAGTTTCATGTCTTGTTACAGAAATAAAGAGGTACAACATTGTACTTAAAATTGTGTAATCATTTAGTCTGTGTCCATTGCATATCGCAACATTTTACTTCCTGGTTCCGGGTCAGCATGTCTGTCTTGAATTGTTTTGCCAAGTGTCAATGCAGAAAACTCAGTGTCACTTTGAAAGACGATGTAAAGATTGTCAAAATTATTTGGATATAGTCAATAAATCAGTGATCTGCAGTGTAAATCCAGCCTTAAAGACTTCCCTTTTTGTAGGTGGGTGGTGCTGGGGAGCACTGGTATTAAAATGGTATTATATCAAACTTTTTCTCTTATATAATTTTCTTGTCTATTGGGGCCATTTACATGTCAGATGAAAAGGCATAGTTTAATATGACGCCTGTTATTTAACACATTAATACTGAATATCCAACCCATACAGCAAAAAATATGTTTAAATATATTTTTAAAAAATGGACAAAAAATATATTTGCTGAAAAATATTTTGGAATATGCTTACAAAAAATATTTTTCATAGATATTTTTGGCCCTTTTTTGTGTATTTTGAAATATATTTTAAAAATAAATAAATAAATTTGAAAGTACTCAAAATATATTTAGCCCTCCATATATTTCCTTGGATTGAGAAATATTTATGTCACATTGGAAGAAAAACTTTTAATAAAATTAACTTCAACTCAGATTTACAAGTCATTTCAACTTACTATTATTTATCTTGACTAGAGATGAGTTGGTATGCCTCAAGATTATATCGAAAATGAAATCATCAAATTAATTTTATTTTTCAATTTGGCCGGAATGATGCTTTATCATGTTGAAAATGAAATAATTTAATTTAATGTATTAATTTTTATTTTAGCATTTAATTTTCAAATTTGGGACATATTTTGCGATTTATTTTTTTATTTTATCATTTAATTAATTAATTTAAAAAAGACCAAAAATACCTTCCATATGTTATACAGGTGAGTTTTTATAACTTATAAGATATAGTTGAAAAAAGTCAACTTCATTTTATAAGTTGTAACAACTAATCTCTTGTCAAGATAAAATAATAGTAAGTTGACATGACTTGTAAATCTCAGTTGATTTAACAAAAAAGTATTTTTACAGTGTATGAAATGTAAAATTAGAAATGTATTTACTTGACCTTAAACTATATGTTGAAATATTGATATATGAAGGTTAAAACTAAATATATTTCCAAATTCAAAAATATATTTAATTGAGCATTACTTTTTTTTACAAAATGTATTTAGCATATATTTAAAATATATTTTTGGCCTGCAAAATATATATTTTTTGCCTTATGGGAATAGTCAAAAGTAAATGTATAAACCATTTTAATAGATTATAATCTATTTATAAGGACCGTAAAATAATATTATAAATTCTATTTGATCATTTTCTCTGGTTTCTTTTCTTCATTTTTCATGTAAAGATGCTTTGAACAATGCAACATTATAAAAAACGACTTGAAAGCACACAGCAAAAAATGATTTTCATTTCATTTTTTTGTCTTGTTTGCAGTAAAAACATCTGATGCTTTTTCTTGATGAGCAAAACGACCCAAGAGGGGTAAGCAAAAAACCTTGAAAATTTTTCTTATACACTAAATTCAAGAAAAATACAAGAAAAATGTCCTTACCCCATTGGCAGATTTTTTTGCTTGTTTTATGCACAAAATCACTTAAATTTTGTCTAAAAACTAAACTTATTTTCTTGGGTCATTTTGCTCATCAAGAAAAAGCATCTTCCTTTTAGAAATTTTAGATATTTTTACTGAAAACAAGATACAAAAATACTAAGAATTTTTTCTTGAAATCATTTTTTGCAGTGCAGTGATAAGATAAAAAGTATAAATATAAAAGCAAACATGTGGTTGATTAAACAACAAAATATTTGGGCAGAGCAGCATTCAGACCTGCTGATGTCCGCGTCTCACCTCTCTGTGTTCGCAACAGATCTTGCACAACCACGTTGGACCGCAACGCCCGACGCTTTGTACGCCACATTTAGTGCACATGTTCTGTGAGGATGAAACACACAAACAAACCTCAGGAGGCAGCGCAGGTGTATTTGCACCGAGAAGGCATTAACCTCCCGTGAACCTCCATCACTGCTGAAAAACAGCTCGCACACAAAATTTCCCCTCGGGGATCAATACATTATCTATTGATCTATCAGTCTGCATCACAAAACACAAGCCATAGAGCTACTCTACGGGTGTATGCACTTCGACCGCGTCGTTATTGTCGACTGATAGGCATCCGTCTTACGTGCACATGGCTCAGTAATGGGCAGGACATAATAAAGCTAAGTGCATGCTCCTTATTCATTTCTACTTGGTTATTTTCAGACAGTCACTCTAGTGCTCCACACACATTAGATAATTGCAGAAGATTGAAGTTTCCAGGGTGGATGAACGCACGTATACCTTTTTGCAGTCGGCGCACACGACAGCGCTGACGCCCGACAGGCCAAACTGCTGGCCGCAGAGCAAACAAGCGGTGTAACCGTCGCCGCAGGCCGTCCGTTTCATGCTGTCCAGGCGATTTACCAGACGCCTGGGGGACAGAACGAGACAAAGTTTAACATGCGCAGCTAAATCCTGCTTGAAATGTATTGATGTAAAGAACTGTGATGTTTAAGCGTTTTACAAAGTGCTGATTTCAGGGGAGAGATGCATGGTGTAAGAAAAAAGCGGATCTTGTCAAGCTAGCACTATTCATTTCCTTCAGCTGAATCATCCTCATCGCTTAGACAGATGTGCTTGAATCGAATTACTCGGTGGTACATTCAGCAATGAAAGAAACTGTGAAGCAATGTTCCTGTCTGTCTTACGGTGGACTCAGGTGTTAAGGAGGATTGCTTTTGCCACTGATCTGAGTCCAGTTTTGTGTGCTATAATAGACTGATCTCAAACCCAGGGGGAAAATTGTAATTGCATTGCAAAATACGCCAGTTAGTCAATTGATAACAGAGAACAGAGTTGCACCTAGGGTTGCAAAGGGTGAAAAGTTTCCGGTAAATTTCCATGGGAATTTTGGAAATGTTCCAAATTGGAAACTTAACGGGAATTTCTAAGTCAGTGTATTTGTCTTTACAATTTTATAATGTCGTTGCACACAAGGAAGTTTGAAACTTTTCTGTTTTTAAATTCATTTTGAATCAGTGGCAGCTTGTGACTGATCATCCGAGGGACGCAAATTCAAAATAAGTGTTCGGAGTGTCATGTGTGTTGCTTGCGTTTTCAAAATATGTGTTATGTAAACCATGTGCATCATGTGTTTTGTTGAAATAAGTGCCTGCACTGCAAAAAATTATTTTTTTTGCAAATTTTTGTCTTGTTTTCAGTAAAAATATCTATTTTTTTTTTAAATCAAGATGTATTTTCTTGATGAGCAAAATGACTTAAAAAAGTCAAAAAAAAGTTTTTTAGACAAAAAAATATAAACTTTAAGTAAATTAGTGCTTAAAACAAGCAAAAAAATCTGCCAATAGAATAAGAAATATTTTCTTGAAATAAGTTTACTTTTTTCAAAAACACATAATTCAAGAAAATCTTTCTTATTCCACTGGCAGATTTTTAAAACTAAAAACTAGACTTCTTTTCCTAGGTAATTTTGCTCATCAAGAAAATGCATCCAAATTTAAGACTTTTTAGATATTTTTACTGAAAACAAGACAAAAATACTAAGTAAGAAAGTCATTTTTTTGCAGTGCGCTGTGTGCATGCACTGCAAAAAAAAGATTTTTAAGAATAAAAATTCTTAGCATTTTTGTCTTGTTTTCAGTAAAAAAAAATATCTAAAAATTCTTATATTAAGATGAGAAATATCACATTTAAGTGATTTTGTGCATAAAACAAGCAAAAAAATCTTGAACATTTTTCTTAAACACTAAATTCAAGAAAAATGTGCTTACCCCATTGGCAGATTTTTTGCTTGTTTTATGCACAAAATCACTTAAATTAGATTTTTTGTCTAAAAACTAGACTTATTTTCTTAGGTCATTTTGCTCATCAAGAAAAAGCATCTTAATTTAAGAATTTTTAGATATTTTTACTGAAAACAAGACAAAAATACTAAGAAATTTTTCTTGAAAAATCATTTTTTGCAGTGTGGTAGAAATTCAATTTAAATTGCATTAAATCTTGTTGTAAACAAGTTTTTTAACTACATTTAAGTTCCCTGATATATGCAACTCTGCAATTTTTCAAATTCCGAGTTGGCTCCCATATATTCCTGTTAATTCCCATGGAAAGTGTTCAGCCTTACAAATTGGTGTGTTGTGGTGTGTTGCCAAACTATTGTTTCAACCATTAGGGTTATCTCTGCTAAAACTGTACAGGAGCTGGAGATGGTCCCCGAATGCTCTCGATTTAATTTTAAGTAGTACACCTAAAACATTTTTCCACCGGGGTTAAGGGCATTTCACACGGTACGCGGCAACCGCAAGTGTTTAGTTATTTTTCAATAGGAGACTGCGGAAAGCGGCAAAACGGTGGCAGTTACAGAGGTGAAGCAGAGTTGGTCAACATGCCTTGCTCGTGCACCCAAAATCCTGTCCCTTCTCCGGACATGGCACTTCATGGCAGGCGGCGTTGAAGATAAACATATTTGCACTAAATGCTGCACAAAACGCTTCCAACACAAGAGAAAAGCTAAAACCGTGCGGCGATTTGGCCGCTTGCCGCGTACCGTGTGAAACGGCCTTTTGGCACCGAATGCTCACCCACACCAAACTGTGGTCTGTAGTGGAAGCTCCGCCTACTGAGGTCACGGGTTCAAGACCAGCAAGATTTTAGGGTTGCAAAAAATTGAATTCTGTCATCATTTTGTACTAAACCTGTATGATTTTTTTTGACCTGATGAACACAAAAGAAGATATTTAAGCACACAGCTTATTGTAACCATTGACTTCCAATGAATTCAATGGGTACCGTCAACTGTGTGCTTACCATCCTTTATCAAAATATTTTCTTCATCATTTATCACATTACTTCCATAATAGTTGTTTTCATACTATGGAAATTAATGGTTACATCATTTATCAAAATATCTTCTTTTGTGTTCATCAAAATAAAGAAATTCATACAGGTTTAGAACAACATAAGGGTCAGTAAATGATGCCAGAATTTTCATTTTTGGGTGAACTATTCCTTTAGTTTGAGTTTTTGTTTGGTAACCAAATTAGGTTCATGCTCCGGTGCCAGCCGAGGTGGAAAAGTGGCAAACTCTGTTTTTTCATTCCTATGGGAACAGGACATAATGAATACTTCCATCCGGGTCAAAGATCTCACCCAATCCTCTCCTGCTCCATGGCCTCCATCATCTTTGCTCTCGCCAACACGCTGTTGATGATTTCCTTCTCCTCATCTGTCAGCTGTTCAGATCCAGACGTGGATTCCATCTGCCTGCCGTACATCTTACAGCCGTCCTGAAGCACAGAACCACAACAGTCAATTACACCCAAACACACATGCACCGAAGCAGAGTCCAAAGCCACATCCCCAGCAGCCCCATCTGTCCGTATTATTACCCAATCACAATAACCGAGAGAGAGATGCCGTACACCTCGCATACAGAGATGCATCAGTCAGAAATCATTTCTGAGGCTTTTGACATTAAAGCATGTCATATCATTATTGAGTCAATGCGCTGCACTTTCCAGCACGCTGGGCAAATATAGTTTGGTCTCCAGAGAGGCGTTCAAACCGTTGATTGAAAATGTTGAGGGGAGAGAGAGAATGAAACCGAGAGAGAGAGAGAGAGAGAGAGAGAGGGAGGTAACAGAGGGGACGTGAAAATGAACAAGACTGATTGCCATCTGGGGCAGGAGAGAAAATGAGAGGAAGAGAGACAGAAATGACATCACACCAGCCTCCAAAATTCACTTTAAGCCGCACCGGCAGTCAATGAGAAAATAAACTGAGCTTATGCACTAAACGTCCACATTATATCAAACATACCTGGATATAATATTGAACAATTGTGCATGGCATAAAACGAGTATAAGATGTTTTTAAGATTCTGCTCTATATTTAGGACGTTCCTGTTTGCATTCAGAGCACACAATATGTTCTCGGATCACACTGGGATACTTTTGGGATTTCAGGCCAACTTGAATGCATGATGTCATTAATGCAAAAGGAGGGCATAACAAGTACTAAAAAATATATCACATTTGGATATATTTAGTATCCTAACAAGCAATTTTGTGCTTAAAAGATGTCAAATTGTCATCCGAACAAAGCCCAGACATCTAGGCTAAAACAAGACAAATTTTTGGCTGTCATTTTATGAGACGTCTAACATTAACCCAAAAATAAATGAAATAAAGTAAATAAATAAATGAAAGCAAACACCTTGTAATCACTGTTGACTTTGCATACATCTTGTAATATCAAACATCTCACAAGTTATTTTATCAAAAATGACATGTAACCAAATTCATGATTATTTTGGATAGAAATGCACTGCAAAAAATGATTTTCAAGAAAAAAACTTCTTGTCTTGTTTTCAGTAAAAATATCTAAAAATTATCAAATGAAGATGCTTTTTCTTGATGAGCAAAACAACCTAAGAAAATAAGTCTAGTTTTTAGACCAAAAATATCAAATTTAAGTGATTTTGTGCATAAAACAAGCACAAAATCTGCCAATGGGGTAAGAAAGTTTTTTTACATTTTTCTTGAATTTAGTGTTTAAGAATTTTTTTTTTCACAAAATCACTTAAATTAGATATTTTATGTCTACAAACTAGACTTATTTTCTTGGGTAGTTTTGCTCATCAAGAAAAAGCATCTTAATTTTTAGATATTTTTACTGAAAACAAGAAAAAAATACTAAGAATTTTTTCATAAAAATACTTTTTTGCAGTGCACTGCAAAAAATACTTAGTATTTTTGTCTTGTTTTCAGTACAAATATCTAAAAATTCTTAAATCAAGATGCTTAAATCAAGCAAAAATATCTGACAATTGGGTGAGAAAAAATATATTGAATTTAGAAAAAAGGAAACTTATTTCAATTTTTTTTTCTCACCCCATTGGCAGATATTTTTGCTTGTTTTAAGCACACATTCACTTAAATTGTATATTTTTGGTCTAAAAACTAGACTTATTTTCTTGGGTCATTTTGCTACATCTTGATTTATGAATTTTTTGAAATGTCTACTAAAAAAAAAAAAAACACAAATACTAGCAAAAAAATCCGTCAATGGGGTAAGCAAAAAAATCTTGAACTTTTTTCTTAAGCACTTAATTCAAGAAAAATTTGCTTATCCCATTGGCAGTTTTTTTGGCTTGTTTTATCCACAAATTCACTTAAATTTGATCAATTTTGTCTAAAACTAGACTTATTTTCTTAGGTCATTTTGCTCATCAGGAAAATACATCTTGATTTAAGAATTTTTAGATATTTTTAGATATTTGTACAAAGTAAGAAAGGCATTTTTGCAGTGTAGCGTGCATCTCTGGCACAAGCAGACGTTTCTGGCCTCTCTGATGTCGTTCTGTATTTTCAATCAAAAATCAAATGTTTTGACAGGATGTGAACAGAAACTGGAGTGTTTCACTTAAATATAAACGTTGAAATTCTGACTGAACGTTAGATTAATACACAGAGAGACAAACAGAAGACAGTAAAGGGTGTTTTGCTCTACAGGTTAACCAAAAAGCTTTTGTCACAGATTATATTAGATTAAGCAGGCAGTCCATGTCTTTTTGTTAGGGTTGGGGGCAGAACATCAATGTGCCCTTAATGTCATTTTCCATGCTGGGTCATTGATCGTATTATTGCATTAAGAGCCAGGAAATCTGGGCAGTCAAAGCGAGCAAAGCATCGAAATCCTTGAGCGAAATTGATATAAACATCACAATCTCACTAAACCCTGTGTGATGGATTGCATGAGCATTTCTTAAGAAATAAGGTTTCACTTACAACCACAAATGCACATTTTACTCATGATATGAGAACTTTCATTTAATTTCCCCAAATACATTATTAGTGCAAGAAACCGGAAATTACTTTGATGATCTCAAAAATGTCAAAGAGCCATACCCAGCAAGCATAGTCATCACTTCACCATCTATAGGTTAACTATACACCCGATATAGTAGGGCTATGAGTGACCCACTTCTAGCCAAAATAAACTTGATGGTCGTTTTTGCCAAAATAAACGATTCATTGCCTTTATTCAATTAATACGAAACTGTGACATCACCATATCCGAATATACACTCACCTAAAGGATTATAAGGAACACCTGTTCAATTTCTCATGAATGCAATTATCTAATTAACCAATCACATGGCAGTTGTTTCAATGCATTTAAGGGTGTGGTCCTGGTCAAGACAATCTCCTGAACTCCAAACTGAAGGTCAGAATCGGAAAGAAAGATGATTTAAGCAATTTTGAGCGTGGCATGGTTGTTGATGTCAGACCGGTCTAAGTATTACACAATCTGCTCAGTTACTGGGATTTTCACGCACAACCATTTCTAGGGTTTACAAAGAATGGTGTGAAAAGGGAAAACATCCAGTATGTGGCAGTCCTGTGGGCGAAAATGCCTTGTTGATGCTAGAGGTCAGAGGAGAATGGGCCGACTGATTCAAGCTGATAGAAGAGCAACTTTGACTCAAATAACCACTCGTTTCAACCGAGGTATGCAGCAAAGCATTTGTGAAGCCACAACACGCACATCCTTGAGGCGGATGGACTACAACAGCAGAAGACCCCACCGGGTACCACTCATCTCCACTACAAATAGGAAAAAGAGGCTACAATTTGCACAAGCTCACCAAAATTGGACAGTTGAAGACTGGAAAAATGTTGCCTGGTCTGATGAGTCTCGATTTCTGTTGAGACATTCAGATGGTAGAGTCAGAATTTGGTGTAAACAGAATGAGAACATGGATCCATCATGCCTTGTTAACACTGTGCAGGCTGGTGGTGGTGGTGTAATGGTGTGGGGGATGTTTTCTTGGCACACTTTAGGCCCCTTAGTGCCAATTGGGCATCATTTAAATGCCACGGCCTACCTGAGCATTGTTTCTGACCATGTCCATCCCTTTATGACCACCATGTACCCATCCTCTGATAGCTACTTCCAGCAGGATAATGCACCATGTCACAAAGCTCGAATCATTTCAAATTGGTTTCTTGAACATGACAATGAGTTCACTGTACTAAAATGGCCCCCACAGTCACCAGATCTCAACCCAATAGAGCATCTTTGGGATGTGGTGGAACGGGAGTTTCGTGCCCTGGATGTGCATCCCACAAATCTCCATCAACTTCAAGATGCTATCCTATCAATATGGGTCAACATTCCTAAAGAATGCTTTCAGCACCTTGTTCTTAATTCTACAATGCCATGTAGAATTAAGGCAGTTCTGAAGGCGAAAGGGGGTCAAACACAGTATTAGTATGGTGTTTCTGATAATCCTTCATGTGAGTGTAAATGTAAATCTTTATTTTTGATATTCCATCATGTAAGCAAATTCAACAGTGATCACAAGCTGTTTGCTTTTATTTATATTTGTTCTATGGTTAGACGTCCATTACATTTTTACTGATAGCCCTTGTTTTAGCCTAGACGTCTGGGCAGTGGACGGCTATTAGAAGTCTATTAAACCCAAAATTGCTTGCTGGGATAGCCAGACTAAAACAAAATCTGCATAGAAACCTCAGCAGATTTCCCACAAATCGAAGCATTAACAAAGTTCTACATTTATGTGTTTGCTTTTAACTTGGATAATTTAAATATGTTTTCAACTATCAAGCATACATACATTACTTTTACGAGTAAAGAAAACATTTGAACTGAATTGGTAGTCATCTGCAACTGGACTTCACATAATAAAATGTGAATGTGGCATAAACAATGTGGTGTTCTGGAAGCAGATGAGTCTTTTGGCACACAGATTGTACCCCCGGTTTGATGAGGACTGTCAGCTCGGCTGTCTGTCAACACGCTTGGATTTGGCAAAGCTGCTTCTTTTCTACACCTGACTAAGCGTGCCAACATCTCTGCACACACACACACACACACACACACACACACACACACACACACACACATGCATTCATGCAGAGATGCACACACACATAAACACAAACACACATCTATATCCTCAGCGGATCCACTAAAGTTTATTTTATTGTCTGTAATACACTCCGGTGAGCTTTCTCTTGTGATTTATATACGTCTTGAGGCTTGTTTAACCCCCACCAATCCATCTGCCTTTAGGAACGACACCTGCTCTCTCTTAGTCCCCCTCCCCTCTCCAAATGTACCCCTCTGTCTCCTCTTCTATCACATCTATAACTTTCAGGATGTGGGTCACCTCGCTTCAATCCAAAATCTCCTGGAGGTTAACATGATTTGGTATAATGAGGCGTTTGGATTAATTGGGGCTGTGGGTGGATAATGGAGAGATGCTGTTTATAAACTCATTAACTTAAAACTCCTTACACAAACACATCAGCTGTCCTTACATAAGAGAGGAACTGCTGGACCAAAACCAGATGAGGGTTTAGATTCACATAGAGCGCTGTTACTGTATATAGAAATACATGTTATTATTTCCCTTCAACTCCATATTATTTACTGTAAAAAGATTAAAGGACAAAAAGCAAGGTGAAATAAGCATAAATCTAGTGCTTTAGTAGTGCCTTAAATCTTGATCAGTTCCTCAAATAAAATGATTGTTATAGTGCAGATGGACTACTGATAGTCATATAGACTATATGTCATCTATAAGTCACACTGACTCACCAACACTTCTAAAAGTAAGATGCTATTGTTTTTACAAAGAACCGTTAACATCTGAAGAACATTTCTGATTTACAATAAGGTTCTCTGTAGTAAAAAAATGTCCTTTGGATAACAACAATGTATTAAAGAAATGCTTTAAAGAACCTTTCCAGCAGTAGACTTCGGGCCAATTCCGCACCGGTTCCGCGCCAAAGGTGGCAGCTCTGGTTCGAATCCGCCCTGGAGTCAACTGCTATCTAAATGGTTCCTAGTGGAACCAAAAATGGTTCTTCTATGGCATTGCTGTGAACAGCACTTTTTATTTTTAGGGTCATTCCACCGAACCGGTGCTATTTGCATGTAGTAACTCGTCAAAATTAAAATTATTGGTCAATCTCAGGTAACTAGTTTATTTTTAAACATGGTTTCTTAATAGAGAATGGTGGCCCTCAAAAAAATGAAGTGTTGGGTTTACTTAAAAATATTATGTCTACAGGTTCCACGCAATTTGTTTAAGTAATCTCAACAAACAATAATTTAGTTCACTTTACAAAAGAAGTTTAAGTAAACTCAACAACAATTCTGCAAAATCCTCAGCCAATGAGATGCAAGTCTGTATTGGTTTTATTAATCTGTTACTTTTATGCAACAGTATTATGTTGGCTAAACAAATAAGTTTTAAGTAAAGGTGACAAGACACACTTATTTAGATTAAATTAAGTTCACATTGTTAAATTGATTTTTTATTTGATTTTCACAACATGAAAGAATTAAGTAAAAATGGCAAACATGAAAGTAAATTTTTTTGAGTGCATTTTGGTAACAAGAGTTTTTTGTATAGATCAAATATAGCTGCATTAAATATGTGCTAACAGTGATTTAGTGAATAGTGAATCTAGTAATTTATAAAAAAAAACAAAAAAACGATAACATCAAAGAAATATTATAGAGAACTAAACATTATTGACATTTAGCATCAATATCATAAAATATACAAAAAAGTGACTTTTGATGTTCATATGGCCTTGATGATGTCACTTTCTCTTAAAAATGTGACACGTGAAATATTCCTACATTTTTAAAGGAGGAACGTGTTTGGTAAAAGGGGACATGACTAAAATGTGCATTTTTTCTCAAATATTATGACTTTTTCAATGGTAAAAAATATTTAAAGCAAAGATGGGATATGGACCCACACAAAAATGAAAAAAAAAAACCTAAAGATATCTGAAGAAATTTATGCTTTATATTTAAAAGTAAAGTACAGAGATAGAGAGCAGGGATGGATAAAAAAAACACACATTAGATACTAATGTCACATTAGTTCACTGTAATTCCCTTTAGAAAATAAATCACACTGCCAAACTAATAAAACAATCATCAAACAAATATTGATACCACAAATCATCAGAGCTGTAGAGACTCATGCAGTCATGGTGCTCTTGTGGGAGATGTGGGTTTCAATCTAGCCTGCATTGTGTTCCTGTGCTATTGATTTCTTCATTTTTTGCTTTCAAACGTAAATAATTTGAGTAAGAATCAATTTGAAACAGAATCCAGCGCTGACATAAATAAATCAGGTGTATAGAGAAATAACAGCCACATATTTAGTGAGTCGCTTAGAGAAGAGTGACACCGGATCTGCCTCGGTCCTCTGCCAAGAGAGAAACCCTTGTCACTTAAAATTCATCACAGGCAGCGTGTAGGAGAGCCGTCATCAGCCCAGGGTCATTCTCCATAAACTGACATCAAGTCAAAATGAAACCGAGGGCTTTAATGCACAATACAACTCAGCTTTACAGAATTTTAACTGTGTTGGGGCGGAGCGATATTTACATGCAAGTCAAAGCCTTATGTGAGATATCACAAGCACCTTTATTAAAACAGTGTATGATGAAAATACTATTTTGGCTTTTCCTCCCCATTTGAAAAAATACAGCAAGCTATTCCCAATGCAAAAGAGCTTTTGAGGATTTGTTGCATAAAATGGATTTGAACAAAGTCACATCTCATTATAATGAAAAAGTCTTTCTGCAAAGGATTTTAGGGTTTGGTTATGATTAGGGTTGGTTTTAGGTTTTATTTAGAAACATTTTGTCCTTGGGTCAACACAATATGTTGAGGACATAAACCACTTGGCAAAATCATTTTGAGCATTGATTTTGAAGGCCATACATAAAACTTTAAAGTTCACTCAAAAAAGAATCAGTTTATCATCTGCATGTTGATCTTAAACCATATGAATTTCTTTTTTTTTATGAACACAAAAGAAGATATTTTGATAAATGATGGTAAGTACACAGCTGATGGTAAGCATTGACTCTCATAGTAGGAAAAACAAATACAATCAAAATTCAAGCATCAACTGCAGTGGCGGCCGGTGACTTCTTTTTCGAGGGCGCACCATGCGAAGCTCATTAAAACATGTATGTAGCCCGTCATGCATGTGGCTCGGGGCGTAATGTGAACCATGTGCATCACGTGTCATGTCAAAAAACGAGCCTGCAGCAGACGCTTCGAATGGGTTTATGATAAAAAAGACGCTGATACTCGCTTAATCTCATGTGTAATCAGAGTTTAGTGTTAAGTGAGTGTCTTGAGAGTATTTTCTGAACGTGAACATCTCTTTTATCATAAACTCTTTTGACGTGTGTGCAACAGGTACATATCTTGACATTGTTTCACATGACGCAACAAACACATATTTTGAATTTGCACCCCCTCGAAAGAGACTGTGTGCTTACCAAAATATCTTCTTTATTATTTTATCACAATACTTCCATAATATTTGTTTTTCCTGGAAGTCAATGGTTACAATCAGCTGTTTGCGTACTATCATTTATCAAATATCTTCTTTTGTGTGCATAAAAATAAAAAACTCATAAAGCTTTAGAACCTCATAAGGATGAGAAAATATTTTTTTTGGTGATCTATCTCTTTAATGTATTATCACATCATGCACGTCTTCTCTTTACTCAGGATATGATTTACTTTTACTACACGATCAGCTGCAAAACAGAAAGGATGGAGATGTGATGTTTCTTATAGTTACCAAGGTCTACAGTCGTTGTAAGTGCATGCATAAAAATATTTAAAAGCTTTTTAGACTCACTTCCAAGCAAGCAATTCTGTGATTTAGGGTGTTTTTACATATAGTTCATTTTAAAAGAACCAAACCCAGTTCACTTAAAGTGAACCAGAAAAGGAACTAGCCGAATGTGACCTCAGACCTTTTGGTGTTCACAATATAGTGAACTCAAAAGAGGACCCAGTTCTTTTTTTAGTCCTCTTCAGAACTGAAGTGATCTCAGACCCTTTCTTGTTCACATCACAACTTCATAAGAACTCAGACCCCAGCTTTCTGTGCAGCAGTTGATTTTGATACAATGTCAAAACCACACGCGAAACGGACCGGGACCTCATTGATTTCACATATCAAAAAGAAATCGAACCACAAAAGAACCCAAAAGCGAACCGTACTCGGACCACCTCCAGACGTGAATACAGTTAATTTAAGTATATGTGACACCCTGAACTGCTCTGAGAGCGTTTGGAGGGCTCAAACGAAGCAGGTGTGAAAACACCCTTAAAGACATCCAATAGCCGTCCACACACGCCAGACATCTAGACTCAAAATTTGGGCTGTCAGTGAAAATTTTATGCCCAAAAATAAATGCAATAAAATTAATAAATAAATGAAAGTGAACAGCTTGCAAACACTGTTGACTTTGCTTACATGATTCAAAATATCTCAAGTTATTTGATCATTATATTTTGGCTATAAGTATAGCTGGACCACACTGCACTACGTCTTAGTATTTTTGTCTTGTTTTCAGTAAAAAATATCTAAAATTCTTAAATTAAGATGCTTTTTTTGATGAGCAAAACGACCCAAGAAAATAAGTCTAGTTTTTAAACCAAAAATATCACATTTAAGTGATTTTGTGCATAAAACAAGCAAAAAAAATTGCCAATGGGGTAAGCAAAAAAAACTTGAACATTCTTCTTAAACACTAAATTCAAGAAAAAATTGCTTACCCCATTGGCAGATTTTTTGATTGTTTTATGCACAACATCACTTCAATTTGATACATTTTGTCTAAAAACTATTTTCTTGGGTCATTGTGCTCATCAAGAAAAAGCATCTTAATTTAAAGGGGCCATGGCATGAAAATCAGACTTTTTCCATGTTTAAGTGCTATGATTGGGTCCCCAGTGCTTCTATCAACCTAGAAAATGTGAAAAAGATCAACTTAGTAACTTAGTTTTGGTAAACCATTCTCTACTACAAGCACATGAAAAAATAACGCATAGAAATTTGGCTCTCCTTATGATGTCATAAGGAGCTCTTATTATAATAATACCACCCCTCAATCTGCACTATCCAATCACAGCACTGCCATTTAGTGCAGAGAAAAGCACAATTGAGTTTTAATTGCATCAAACCACCATCATTGTGATCAGTGTTTAAATTTCATCCGCTCATTTGCATTTTTTAAGGACACACCCAAAACGGCACATTATTGCACACACCTACAAAGTGCCAATTTTAACATGTTATAATAAATTATTTATATGGTATTTTGAGCTAAAACGTCACATATGTGCTCTGGGGACACTAAAGATTTATTATGGTCATGGCCCCTTTAAGAATGTTTAGATATTTTTACTGAAAACAAGACAAAAATACTTTTTTTTTTTTTGCAGTGTATATCGGGTCTATAGTCAACTCAGGTTGTGAAATGATAGTTACTACTTGCTGGGTTAACTAAGATGATCAAACGACTGTACACATCCAGAGCTTCACTGGTAAGAAGCGGCTTACCGGCTTACTGAGAACCGTTTATCCCTTTACTGCCATTTTGACAAGTTTTCCTTTGAATATCGGATGCAGAAGTGTTAAATCCATCTGCATTTGAGCTGACCTGTCAAACAGAGGACTCTTTTATTCATACACTGAATTTAGTCTTTACTGGAGATTTTTCATACTGTATATAATATCTCTCTCTTCCTCTATGTAATATTCTGCTTCCCTTTCTTTTTTGGCTGATGACACCCAGCCCACCTATTTATCAACCACAGAGACTCGGTTTACTCAAGATAGATACAACGAAATAAATCCCACCCTGCTTTAGAAATCTATTATGCAATGATTTGCAAAAACTTCATCTCAGCTCTGAGCATCTACATCACACAGCGGTCTGTCTGGCGTTTTACTAATCACAATGTCTCTCATATATGGCGAATAATGCACTTGTTTTATCATCGTTCACTATTCTGAATTAGATTAGAAAGATGTCAAAACAAGATCCTCTTGAAACTTTGTTTCGTGACCTTACAAGAGAACTAATGATGCAAATCTCCAGTCAAGCATTGAGAAATTAGACAAAGATTTGAACTGAAAAGACTGCCGGGGTTTAGATGATAAAAAACCTGGATTGGACGTAAGCGTGACCTCTTCTCCAGCCCACGGTGCCCTGCGGCCGTGTGATTGCATCTCAACAATACACAGTTTGTTGATGAAATACTTTGATATGCAAAGTAAGAAGGCATTTTTAGCTGAGAGCATTTACTTTCTTCTTTTCTATTGTAGATTTGTGCGTCAGGAAGCATTTATTGACTTGAATGCCGTCAGATCTTTGAGCACAAACGGTGAGAAGAGACTCAAGTTTCAATTATATAACACAAGCATCATTCGACTCTTGAGGATGTTGTGTTCACTAGATCTGATGTGCTGTCTCATTGGATTCTAAGCAATTATTGAATCTAAAACTGGTTAGGAAACTAGTTAAAGATGAATAATAACCTTTATGCATCTCAGAACATATTTAAAAGTGACAAATGCATTTATTTATGTCACTTATCGCATGAATCGCACAGCATGCATGAATCAAATTTCTCAGCCATCTGCTTTCTGTTTGCAATGCTGAAGCATCTGTGCTTGCTTACACTTCTGCGTCTACGTCTAATAATAGAAGCGTGCTACCATGACAGGTCCGAGAGATTGAAAATTTTGTTCAAACATGCTGAATAATTACCATGACACATCTTACTTCAGCAGATTCATGTGCACTTTGAGATCATTCATTCAAACAAACAGGCACATATTCAGCAGCACCAACTTCACCCAAATGTTTTGAATGAAATCAATCAAAGCCACGTGCACACATCGTTCATTCAACATTAGACAAACACAGATGGAGATTCTGCACACCGTCAATGAAATGAAAGATTTTTGTGGAAATATAAGTTGATGTGAGGTGTCAATGATGTGAAGTCACTTACCGTCTCTGATGTTGAGATGTTCACCGCTCAGCATCAGATGAGATGAAGATGTCTCTCTCTCTCTCTCTCTCTCTCTCTCTCTCTCTCTCTCTCTCTGTCTGTCTGTCTCTCTCTCTCTCGTGATGCAGGAGTGATGCTTTAATATTTGTCTTCAGGGAGAAGCAACGCCAACCCCTCCACTCGCTCCTATCTGACCGAGCTGAGCTCTGATTGAATAAGAAAGTGCAGATAATTCATATCTAGGTAATGTATAATGATGATGAAGAAAGTTAACCCACATCTATACTGTGGCTTTTATTCAAGACAATCATTTTACTAATAGTATTTTTACATGCACACAAACAAGTTTCTGTACTTCTCATTATTCAATTTTGTGGGGTGATGCTTTCACGTCACCTCAATAATTTCAAAAGGTCACATTCACCTCAGTGCAACTAAAATCATCAATTATGATATCACTTCTTATAATTATGAATACTGAGTCAAATTACAGTCATTTTGAACATGATGAAGGTGCTGTTATGTGATTCTACTGCCCCCTTGTGATTACATTTGTAGTGATTTACCAATTATAACCATGCACCTATACCAATTTCTACAGATAGCTATTAGTAGTACAAAAAAGGTAAAAACTAATTAAAATAAAAGAAATATCAAAATGACTTTCTTTAATTCTGACCTTATATGCTCACACATGACTTTATTTTTCTTTTATGCTGTTTTTTGAAGGGGTGCAATATGAAGATACTATGGTAAAATGCTGAAACAAAAAAAAATATATATTTTTAAAATGGCCAAAAAAATATATGCATATATATTTGAAATAAGTTTACAAAAATGTATTTTTCACCAATTTATTTGTATATTTTGAAATATATTTTAAGCCATTTATGTTGCATTGGGAAAAAAGATTGTATGTTAAACCCGTAAATGTAACCGGTTTGTTAAGGTTAAAATTAAATAGATTTTCAATTGCAAACTTATACATATAATTTTATATTTTATAAATTTTATAAATTTATATTTTGGCCAGAAATATATATTTTTTGCTCTATGGGTTGTAAAATTAGAAATCTATTTGTTGCCCCTGAAATACATTTTGAATTATATGTTAATATAAGTAGGTTAAAACTAAATATATTTTCAAATTCAAAAATATATTTCATTAAGCTTTTGTACTTTTTATAAAATGTATTTAGCATATACTGAAAAAAATTATTCATTCAATTTACTCAATTATTTTAAGGTAAGTGGTTACAATCAATTTAAACAAAAAAAAAAAATAAATACACAAGAGTAAATTGAATGTTATTTTTTTTTTCACTGTACAATGTAAAAAAAATTCAGCATGAAATTAAGTCAACTTGTTTTTTAATTGTATATTATTATTGATAATAACAATAGTGCAGTTTAAAGAGATTACCAATGGACAAATGTTAGCTTGTTTAATATTGTTTAAAACTGTTTAAGCCCATACATCATATATTTAACATAATATTTAACATGTAAATGTTTCTTAAATAGATGCATGCATGCAACTTTTATTTTGTATGCGATCAATTGCCATTAATCTTTTGACAGCCCTACTTTGTGACTCTTGACTCAGGTTGATTTGGTTTGCTTTTGACATAATGGTCAGGTTGTAAAACCTTTTGGGACAGCACTTATTCAGGCACTGGTCTCAGGTCAGAGATCTTGCAGTCCGATCAGATGAAATCAGAATGATAGAAAGAGACACAGACAGAAAGTGAAGTACTCGCTCAGATTCAAACTATGATCCTCTGTTAGTTCTCATCACTTACAGCCTGACAGATCTGATATACAGTATATTATATAGTTTGAATGTCATATAAAGACAGCAGTCAATAACACCTCACCTTTCTCTTGAGTCTTCAGCTGCTTCAGATGATGTGCTGTATTAAAGGATTCATCCAAACAGAGCCAGAATCAATCATTATTAAAGCTCTTCAAGCAGTGCAATCTCAACAACACCTCATTATTCTCAAGTACCAAAACATTTCTATAAATATCTTCAAATTTCTCCGTGGGATCAGCAAGGTTGAACTTTCCGGTGCTTTGTTGTAATAAGTGTTTGTAATCTGACAATTCAGCAAACAAGATTTTTGTAATAATTCACCAAACCAACAGCATTCATGTTTTACTGAGATCGAAAAATGTGTTGGAGTCACAGAAACATTAATCTTACAGTCCAGAGGGAACGCTTCGTAAGGGGACATTCACATTATAACTATACACAACATAAATGGCTTTTGTGAAACAAATGTAACTTTTGGTAAACTAACCAAAAAATCAATAACAATAGAGTTCTTTTAGGGTAGTTTATTTCTGATATGTAGTTTACCTTAGTTTAAATCATAGCTAAAGCATATCAAAAACTACCTTTACCTTGAAAAAGTAAAGTAAAGGATTACCTAGTAATTTATCTATAATACAATAGTGGATTTAACATCAACATTTAAAGTCTACGGTTAAAATGCATGTTTTTTAAATACTTTGGTGAGTTAATAAGAATAATGGTAACACTCGTGTGTAGTTTACAATTCTCACTATTAACTGGTTGGTTATTAGCATTAATATTACTGTTTATTAATACGTAAACCTCTTCAACCCTGAGGACCCTGTCCCGGGTCCAAAATTTCGTATTTTGACTTAATATAAAAGATTCTTTTAATGTTTAATGCTCCGTCATGGACCCCAGTACCACATGTGAGACACTGTTTGAAAGCTTAGAGTCTCTACTTTCTGCAGATATGCATCACTTTGACACATCTTTTACTGTAAGAAAGTTATTTACACTTAATTTACACTATCACCCCCCGACAATTTATTATATGATTTAATATTCACATATTTCATATTTTTCAAAAATGACAAACATGGGAAAGTCTTATATCAAATGAAAGCTCTCACTCTCAAGAATAAGGCTACAGCGTTATTTTTGTTCTAATATCAACACATATCCAACAATCATCGAATGAATAATAAGGTAAAAAATGGTCTTTTGTAAACATATGTGAAACTTGAGCGTGAGCTGCCTCAGATAGCACAGATAGCCACAAATGCTACACCATCTTTTATTTTAGGTCCTACTCTAAACAATGAGTCCATTCACAGCATTTTCTTTGGTTGTTTGCATAATTAATCCCTAGCTTTTTATTATATGTGCAAAACAAAAAATTAATATTTTTATGAAAAATGTATTTCCGCACCCTTCAGTAAAATAAGAATATCTTTTGAATGCGACATGATAAAGAGTTCATTCTTTTTTTGGGTGTTTACTGTCTGCTGCTGCTAACAACCAGAACTGTCTGCAGTCTGCTAGAGCACCCAGAACCAGAGTTATACACTATCAAAGATAGTATTTACAACATAAAAAAGAAAATTTGGTGTTTCATCATATGAAAAACCACATAAATAACAATATTTGTCACAAACAGCAGCTTTTTATGTAACTTCAAAGGGTTTTCTTTAAAATGATATAAAGAAATTGCATTTATTCCACTGTATGTGGTTATGGTAGCACTTCAAATGTTTTTTGGCAGAAATTGTACACCATAAGCGTATTATTCCTCCCTTCAGTTGGAGTAAAATAACTTTTGCATAGATTATGATAGAGAAAAAATTCCTTTTTCCTCTATAAGCTGACAATTGCTGGAATCAAACAAAACTGCAGGGACCTGAGATACCCAGGACCAGAGTTATATACTTTCAAATAAAAACTTTAGAAAAAAAACATAAAAAGCGCCTATTTATTTTTGTGTTTATTAGAGGCCTGACATCACAAACAACCATGTTTAGCACTTTCAACAGTGTTTTATGTAATTTCAAAGGGTTTCCTGTAAAATTATACCAAACTTTTGTTTGTAAACCTCTGCATGTGGGTATGGGAAGCTTTTGAAATTGGGTAGGCCAAATCCAGGCGAAAATCCCCAAAATAGCTTCAGGGTGGAAGAAGCACATATTTATGCCTGATTCTGCAAACCCTTCTACATCCTTAATCCTACCCCATACTTAAACTTAACTACTTTACTAAGTATTAATAAGCAGTAATTAAAGTAGTTAATAGTGAGAATTGGACTTTAAAAAGTTTGACCAGAATATAAATATAAACAATTCTGGGATCTACAGCAGAAAATGAGAATAAACACACAATGAAAAAACTAAACTACTTTTCGCTTGTCTTTTCTCTCAGAAATTTTTGGGGACCCCCTAAAAACTCCTGAAGGGGAGGCCCCCTAAGGGTTCCCGGACCCCACACTGAAAAAAGGAAGCATGAAGTTAAAACAACTTAGTTTTGTAAGTCAAATCAACCTACTATTTAAATTTTGCCATTTGAATAGTTGAAATAACTTACAAATACAAGTTTAAGTTATTTAACCTATTTTTTAAAGTTAGAAATATAATTTTTTTTACAGTGCAGTTTGAAAACACCTGGTCTAGAAGAAACATCTAAGATTTCATGTGATTTTTTCTCCCATGAGAATGCCATTGCCAAGATCCCTGGACTTCCAGAAAAATCCTCAGCCTAATTTTGGAGAGCCTGGCATGCAAACAGGTTGCTATCACCCAATATACGGACTTAACCAACACCATCTCATGGCTATTCATGCATTTTGGGTGAGGTGGCTAATTCGTACCACCACATATATACATTTCTGTATTACTTGCCCTTTAACAATGTGGTTGGAATTTTTTTATTTTTATTTTTTATACCAATTGTACGGTTTAACTTGGTGCGGTTTCATAATGAGCCAACTTGTAAAATACTCTTCTCATGAGATCAGGCTGGACTTAACACATCTCCATACTGCTCATCCAGCTGGACAACATACGAGTCCAATAAAACAAAATCTATGATGTAAACTCCATTGCTTTTGGGGCACCATATTTAAAGGGGCCATGTCACAATATTTTTTTAAGATGTAAAATAAATCTTTGGTGTCCCCAGAATACTCATGCGAAGTTTTAGCTCAAAATACCATAGAGATAATATATTATAACATGTTAAAATTGACACTTTGTAGGTGTGTGCAAAAATGTGTTGTTTTGGGTGTGTCCTTTAATATGCAAAATGAGCTGATAATGCAAACACTGATCACGATGATGGTGGTTTGATGCAATTCAAACTCAATTGCGCAGTCAATAATTTTTTCTCTCTCTTTCTCTCTGCCCTAAATGGCAGTGCTGTGGTTGGATAGTTCAGATTAAGGGGCGGTATTATATTAATAGGAGCTCCTTATGACATCACAAGGAGAGACAAATTTCAATGACCTATTTTTTCACGTGCTTGTAGAGAATGGTTTACCAAAACTAAGTTATTGTGTTGATCTTTTTCACATTTTCTGGGTTGATAGAAGCACTGGGGACCCAATCATAGCACTTAAACATGGAAAAAAATCTGATTTTCATGCCATGGCCCCTTTAAGAAATATCACATGGTGACCAATGATGCTCAGGAGTACGAAGCTAAATCCTAAACTTTTTTGCAAAATAGCAAATCTAAACTGAGGTCTGAGCAAGCAGCAACATCTTAAAGAGATATGTTTTTTTTCCCAGCGACAACCAATCGCTTGCTTTTATTTAAATTCTTAAAAACTTTGTAATTTTTATTGTGTTGTATTTTTATTTTTTTTATTGCATTTATAATGTGGCATTGTACTTGTAAAAATGCATTATTATTATTATTATTAATTCACATATTTTTATAATATTTTTGTTTCTCCCAAGGATTGGGCTGACATATCCGTTATATACATTACATTACATATACATTGCATTATTACTCCGCTCACTAGTACAGTAGCTACTGTACATTGCTACTTTGTTGTCCTATGATTTTTATTGTTTTTATTCATGTAAAGCTGCTTTGGAACAATTAATTGTGAAAAAAGTGGTATAAGAATAAAATTTTAAACCATCTATTTATCATAAACCTCTTGTTCTGGAAGAGACAGCAATGTTAGGGTACAGAAGATCCATAAAGAAGATATTCAGACAAAGATAAAGTTGTGAGCTTTGTGTTTATTGTTATTAAGGAGTCGGTTAATTGCATTGATAGCCAAACAACACAATCAACCCTTTTAGCTTCTGTAAGGCCCACTATCTGGCACAAGAGATGCTGGGTTAAACATACAGTATATCTTTATGGCAATTATATGTTTAGTAAGTACATTCTTCTCTACAAGATATTCATGTACAATATACAAGTTTTAAAAATATATAGTTTGTTTGCATCGAGTTCCACAACCATTTCGTTCTCTTCACGATGACAATTATTCACATTAGTTGTTTTGGACCGTATGCTTTCTGCGAAGAGGACTCAAGCCGTGTAAGATTCATTTTAAAAGAAAGAAATAAAGATATTGGTCACTGACAGAAACACACAGGCGCGTGAAAGCGTTTACATCATCGAGACAAAGTGTTGATGCATGAAGGAAGAGAAAAAGCGTGGCATAAATAAAACATTGGACTTCAAAGAGCAAACAGCCATAGTCTCCAGATACAAACGCACTCGCACGCTTCAGGACAATAAACACAGTACAGTACACCAGACACATGATACAACCCCTGGGCTCAAAGAGCGCACGCACTCGGCCTTTTCACATTTTTACACGGTTTACGAGACCGACGTTCAGGGTGAAAACAAGAAAGTCAAGGCCGTATCAATGTAATTGTGAACAAAAAAAAGACACGTTCGTGAAAGTACCAGAGCGTCTGCAAAAATGTCTGGCGGCCCAACGCTTATGTTTGAAATGACAACATGGATTTACTTTCCAAAGCACTCGCGAAAACTATTTTAAATAAACGAATACTGACCAGATGAGAAAATTTGGTTTTAGTAAGCAAAGTGTTAAAAGTAGGAAAGTGAAAACATTTTGTAGAAAAGTAGAAGATAGCATTGCAAGAATACTCAGGCTTGTGGCAAAAACAATTCAACCATTAAAGAAAATTTGTCCATCATAGAGGGCCATAATAACACTTTAAAATCCCTAACATATCTGATGCTCTTAACAAGCTAGAAATCACCAGGATGTGTGGTCGCTTTTAAAACTTAAGTTCATACGGTGCTTTGACGTAAATTATTCACAAATTTAAAAAAGACAGCAAAAAACAAACAGATTTAGCAGTCGATCACAAACTGCCACAGGGTCACCTGATAGTAATGCAAACAAGTCAAAGACATCCCATGAAAACGTCATCAGGACATTTGTTGATGTGGGGGAAAAGGCAAAGCAAAGATGTACGGACTACGGCTGCATAACGATTAATCGCAACCAATCGCTAGCAAAATAAAAGTTTGTTTACATCACAAATGTGCGTTTACTGTGTATAATAATTATGTATATGAATAAACACACATGCATGTATAATTTTAAGAAAAATATATATTTATGGTTTAAGTATTTATATTCATATATAACATAAATAATATATAAATATAAAAATGTATATACACACATGTAAATATTTCTTAAATGTGTGAGTATTTATATATAAATAATTATTATACACAGTACACACACAATCACACATATATGATTTATAAAAACTTTTATTCTGTAAACGATTAGTTGCGATTAATCGGTTTGCAGCCCTTGTACGGACCCAACTCTGCTGAAGTTCTTAAGGATGCTAGGCTTAAACCAAAGGCAAAAAATGTGAAATCAGACATGATGAAACTTCTACAATGACACAATAGGACATATGAAGCCAATAACTTGATATTAAAAAGTAAGTCTGCTTCAATTAAGTACAACAATAATCGGTATTCCAGAGAATCACATTTTCCTGATTATTTTATCCAGATTATTTGAGTAAAAGCTGACATGATTTTCTCTTCGAATAATCATTCACAGCTGAAAAGCGCTTCAATTAAAAAACCAGACTAACAAAGGGACGACTTTAGAGACGAACGAGAGAGTGAAGGTTTATCCACACGTGCTAAATGTAGCCTGAATCATCTGAGAGATCTCCACACCCGACAGAAGAGGATTTTGCAGGGCTTGTTCTGGGTTTATTCAGTATAAGGCTTTTAAATGGTCACAGTGGTTTCTCATGTGGGGTTAAAAGGCTACGTAGCTGGATGAAGAAATGAAATTCCCTCCATCCGCATGTCTCTGAGCTTGTGTGGACCATCTTTGGATTTTTTTGTCTTTTTTAAAATCTTTTTATGTTGTCTCTCTGTATATGGTCACATCTCCGGCCTTCAAGAGCAACAAAAAACACTTCCTGACAAAAAAAGAAAGAAAGAAAGAAACCATTGAGTGTTAGATGACTTGAAACACCCGAATCGACTGTAATGGGTTGTTAATGTGAAGACAGAGGTCAGACCTGTGTTTTGGACATCAATGGAGTCCCAAATCTCATCTGTGACTCTTCTGCTGTTGCATTAGACCCACATTCTCATAAACCCGCGAGCTGTCATCTCTCATACTGTATGACACAAACAAAAACAACATGAACAATGTGCTCACGGGCATGCATAAATCATTATTTACTATGAGAGAGAAAGATGAAATATGAAGGAAATGTTGTGTACGCTGTTATGTTGAGAGGAAAACAAAGACAAACTCATTTTGTTGGAATAAAATACAATATTGCTGCCATGTATTTTAGATGTTCATTCATCAATAATTAAATATATCTTATAGGGATGCACCCAGGGTCCAAAATTAACACCCGCCAAGCGCCAAATGCGGGTAGATTTTCTGTTTGGCGACTAAATTCAAAAGGCTATCCGCCACACTGGCGGGTGATTTTCATACCAAAATAGTAATGCAATATAATGTGTTTGCCAGTAACTAATCTGGGGATGAGGTGAGCTAGCCACAGAACGTCTCTATGCTCCAAGACTCAGAAACAACTCATTTGTCAAACAGAAAATGAAATTAATGTATATGGTGACAAAAAAAGGCGGTTTATTATTCTGGCCGGTAAAAATATGCTTTGGATGCACCGAATGTTTGGCAGCCAAAATCTTTGTTTTAGCTCAAAATATCATTTGGTAATAAAGTTTATTTTCACTTTATTTGTTTATGTCTCTTTCCAGAAGCACCGTTTTGGAATTTGCCCTCCGTCTGTGTGTGCACACACGCTTAAAGGGACACTCCACTTTTTTTGAAAAAATATGCTAATTTTCCAGCTCCCCTAGAGTTAAACATTTGATTTTTACCGTTTTGTAATCCATTCAGCTGATCTCCGAATCTGGCGCCAGCACTTTTAGCATAGCTTAGCATAATCCATTGAATCTGATTAGACCATTAGCATCACGCTAAAAAATAACCAAAGAGTTTCTATATTTTTTCTGTTTAAAACTTGTAGTTGTACTTCTTTAGTTACATCGTGTACTTAGACCGACGGAAAATTAAAAGTTGTGATTTTCTAGGCAGATATGGCTATGAACTATACTCTCATTCTGGTGTAATAATCAAGGACTTTGCTGATGTGACATGGCTGCAGCAGGCGTAGTGATATTACACACTGCCTGAAAATAGTCCCCATGGTATCTTTCAAAAGCATTTTTAAATAGGAAAAATATGGAAACTCTTTGGTTATTTTTTAGCGTGATGCTAATGGTCTAATCAGGTTCAATGGATTGTGCTAAGTTAAGCTAAAAGTGCTAGCGCCAGACCCGGAGATCAGCTGAATGGATTACAAAACGATAAAAATCAAATGTTTAACTTTAGGGGAGCTGGAGCATATTTTCAACAAAAGTGTAGTGTCCCTTTAAGTGCACTCAAAAATGCATACATGGAGAAACGCGTTTCAAAAAGCAAGCTAACAAATTCTTTCGGTTCTTGACAGGACACATACAAACAAAATGATATCGAAATACCACAGTGTTCTTTTTTCTAATTGAAACATTTGTTTATGTCTTAAGTGTCTATATATAGATTAGAGACAGAAACCTCAATAAACCTACTTAAGTCTGTATCATTAATGTTAATCAAACAACCCAAGACAAAGCTCTAAATAATAATAATATTTGATTTATACAATAAAGACAGTGTTATTATTCATTTGATTCAATTTCTGTAACTAATGCTAACTTTAAACCTTACTTAATGTGCAACTTTGTTCTTTTTTATAAATGTTTGTAATTTCTTTCTATATTCTTAACAGATTTTTCTCACCCCTTTTACGTTGTTTTGATCTCAAAAACAGCAATGTGATCTGAAACGTGAGTTTTGTGATCCGTCACACCCCTAACACTAAGGCATGACTATAATTTATGCTGTAGGACAAAACGGTCAAGTAGGAAAACAAAACCCCATTAGGTATCCGACCTGATCCGATGAGTACACATATGTACATGGATCATTTTAAGAAAAAAAAAAAAAAAAAAAAATAATATATATATATATATATATATATATATATATATATATATATATATATATATATATATATATATATATATATATATATATATATATATATATATAACATAAGTAATATATAAATATAAAAATGTAAATACACACACACTTGTAAATATTTCTTAAGTGTGTGTATTTATATACATAATTATTATACACTAGTACACACATATATGATTTAAAACAAAAAAAACTTTTATTCTGTAAACGATTAATTGCGATAAATCATTTTACAGCCCAAGTATGGACCAGTCTCAGCTTGAAGATCTCTCCTCTATAGATGATGACTATTAAGGGCACTTACTCGACACAGGTTGGTGTTGGTGTGCAGGGTGGCAGTGGGCTCTGATCTCCTCCAGACAGATCAGACAGCGAGTATTTGATGTTGGTATATTCACGTCCTTTAATTTTACTTTTCTAAAAGACAAACATGAGCCTCCTTGAGTACTAACAGAAACTAATTCATGTGGCAATACTGCAAAGTGTGTAAAAATGCCATAGCCTGTGCATCATTTGTGGATCAATGATGTGACGTTAATTATTTTGTGTCCGTATGGATAAATTAAATGTAAAAAGGTTAAAATTTCACAATAAATTTGCACACATTTTGTTTTTTGAGGAACATTTTGAAAGAATATTTGGGGGTTAATTGCAAAAATGTCAATGTGGTGTAACCGGTCTGTGTCAATTGGTGTAACTAGTATTTTTTTTTTATTAAAATATAAATATAGTCATAAACAATGTGGAATAAAAATAACTATATCTATAATAAACTATATCTAGTTTAGTTATAATATGTTAATATGTAATATGTTTTTTACATACATTTTTACACCATTTGTCAAAAAATATTTAGAAAACAATTTAAAATCAGCATATTTCAGGACAAATATTACAAAACTCATTAAAATTTACATTTAGATATAACTAATAAAATTATATTTTAAAATGACTTTATTTTATTTTTATGACTACGCTTACATGCCATAAAGGTGTATAAAATATTTAATATTTCTCATTCTTCGGCACAATTGTCAGTTACACCATTTGACATTTTCAGGTCCATGGTGCAAATGTAATTTTTTATTGCATAAAATTAACATAAATGTGCATTGAAATAAACCTGATGCATGCTTTTAAAACAAGTTTTTTTTTTTTTACATTTAACGTAACTGCGTAACTTAACATGCATACGCACCTGCTCCTCCTCTATGCGACGCTGTAGAGTCTCAATATAATGTTGTACGGCCATGTAGATAAAGCGATACTGCGCCTCCGTCTGAACCATTCCCGAACGCTGAGATCGCACCATCTGTATCGTCTTTGGGACGTCGATATCACAGTCCACACCTGCAGATCACACACACACACACACACATGACTCAGTCCCAATTTAGTTGTGTTGAAAAGTTGTACTGCCTAAAAACCCAACATCTGGGCCTGATACACCGCAGAAGAGCTTACCCTTTTCTCTGATGATGTCTATTAAGATGTCAATCACAATAAACGTTCCTGTTCGTCCAATCCCAGCACTGCAGAAACAGATACACAAGTGTTACGACATGCATCTTGATATTACAGGGGATTCATTAAAGTGTTTCTGAATGTGTTCTCATAACCTGCAGTGCACCACGATGGGTCCAGCCCCTGTAATGCCCTCCTGCTTTAACTTGACCTCTTCCAGAAAGTCCAGGACACCGCCGGGGTCTCCGGGCACCCCATGATCGGGCCAGGCGCGGAAATGATACTGCCACACTGTACGCTCAGTGTTACCCTGTGACATCAGTACAAAGTAAAATTATAGACAGACTCTTGTGTAAGTGATGCAAGCGTTTCAACGTTAACCTCACCTGTCCAACTTTTGACAGCTTAAGCTCTCGAAGGATGTAATCGTGCGCCTGCGTTTCCTTAACGTTGCGTACACGCATGGCTCCATACTCTTTCAGTGCCGTCGCATCCGGCCAATACTTCACACATTTACTCTGTCGACAAAGAAGAATGGAGTTTTAAGACTGGAGTATTTTAGTCAAAGGAAGGGGCTTGTTGGGAAGCGCCTTCACCTTTCCACGTTCCACTTCCTTCGTTGTCATGACGATGACGCGCGTGTTCTCCTGGAACACCATCCTCCAGAAGTCACTGATGGTGTTCTGCAGGCAGCCCTGGGTGGCGATGTAGCTCCTCTTTAATTTATTGTTGCCCTTGTTTTCAAGCTCAGGCTGGAAGACCAGAAAAAATCTGATTTTGTTGCGATCACAAGCAGTTTAAATAACAGTTTCTAAAAAGCTGCAACACTTTGGGAGTTTATGCAAAATTGTTTCCATTGGCCGCATTTTCAATTCGCTATTTCTGTTAGCACAATTTAAAGGGAAATGGAAACACAGCTAGTGTCTCCTTATCTTACCCCAGTTCACAACAGTAAGCTTTAAATAATCATTTGCTTGGTCGGGTTGGATTTTTTAGCATTTAATTACCTCGATGATGTTGGCATTGATGTAGTCGGATCCCGGCTCATTAGCATCACCATCAATCAGCATGACTCGTGTATGGTCGACTGAGGATCAGACACACAAATGTGTTAGTCACATGATCAGCTCACAGGTCTATGGGCTGTTATAAGAAGATAAAGAGTCACTCACAGGGAAGAATGTTTTTATATCGGTTCTTGTTCTTATTCTCCGGCCGCTGACCTTCCTTGCGACTGTACAGCAGTTTGCACTCTTGCTGCTGAAGCGTCTGAGGATGCAGGTATAAAGCATTGCCGAATAAACTAAAGCATTCATCACATTAACATACCAGTGAATTTATTGGCTCGTGGGAACTACACTAGTAGGTGCTGATTGGCTCTCACCTCAAACTCCTCCCAGAAGCCCTGTTTGACTTTATCAGTGGCCTCCGCCAGCTTGCTGAGCTCTCGTACCCGACTCTCGATCTCTGCTGCGTTGATGCGGGTCGTGTTCAGAGGCTGCAAGAGACAAAAACATGTAAACACATCACAGTCGTACACATTTCGTTAACAAATCAATAAGGTAAACGCACCTGTTTGAGCTGCAGGACGGTACCTAGAGTTTCAACCATGGGATTCTTCTTGTAGTGTTCCACCAGATCTGTGAGGGAGTCGAATTTCTCTCCACCACCGACATCGTATTTCAGATCATGCTGAAAAACAACAGGCAAGTTTAAATAAAGTTCACAAACTTCAAAATAAATGATTTCTAAAAGGCTCTCAAACAGAGACATTCATCTTCACATCTCTCAACAATGTTAAAGTTTAACTTCTCTATAAGCAGTCAATTACTGCTTAGGATGCACCGATACTATTTTTTTGTGTTGATACCAATCGTTCATTATTTAGAATGACATCTACCGATACTGGCAGGTGTAAAGAATTAGGGCCGATTCACACCGGATGCGTGGCGTGTCTTTCACATGGCAGCTGCGTGGCGTTTTCTATGCTCTTGCTTACCAGAAGCATTTCTGACGCGGCGCTGCTGCTGCAAGCCTATTCTGTATACATGTATGTTTCTTATTGATAAACTGACCTGACGCTTCCAAGACGCTTGCGTGTGGCGTGAAAAATAGGCGTCGGTCCTATTCCTAGCCTCATGCGTTTTCTGAGACGTGCGTGTCATGCGTTTTCTGAGACGCTCACGCCACGCATCCGGTGTGAATCTGCCCTTATGCTTAATAAGTGTTATGTTTCAGATAAGTGTAGATAATCTTTACATTCAGTTAATGTTAATTGTAGAGTGATTATGTATTCATTTTATTTAAAGAAAAATATTTAAAATATACATTTTGGGGTGGTTTCCCAGACAGGGATTAAACTAGTCCTAGACTAAAATAAATGAATGAGCTGTCCAAACTATATACAGATTTTGCACTGACATATCTTAAGTTATATTTCCTAATTAATCTAAGGCCTAGTCCTGGTTTAAGCTAATCCCTGTCCGGGAAACCACCCCTTTAAGTAGCCTAAATAAAAAAAACGAATGTGTTTTTGCGCAAAATGCTGCCACATGGATTGACATTGCTTTATGGTAATGAGCTATGATGCGTTTCGGCGGCAACCAATCGCAAGGCGGAAACCTCAGAGGATTCCAGAGAATGCATTTGAGCATCAGAGCGTTTTTTGACGCTCTCGATGGCGGCGTGCACGCCCATCGGCTGAAAAAACTACATGCATGCTTAATCTTCACGCCTGCAACACTTGGGCCAAATACAGGAAAACGTAATGTAAGCAGTCAAGTGCAAAGACAGCAAGTGTGGTTATTTGGACACAGCCAATGTTTCCCCCTGTGCTAAAAATCCTTTCAGAAGGGATAAAGTCCAGAATAAGATCCTCTTTTTGGTACGAAAACGACGTCAGGGTTCTTGTCGGACGTACCTGCACATTGCTCTGCCTCACCCATTCTCTTTAGTTTCTGTTTCTTTCTGTCTAACTTCTCGGCGAAAGCATCCGCTGTACCACATGAGCAGATCAGGTCAGGTGTGCAATAAAAAATGTGACATCAAGATGCCATCGCGGCCGCTGTGATTGCATGTTTTCAAGAGAACTGACGAGACTGCATCCCTCCTTCTTGAAAATATAAACAATCTTTTAACGATTTAATCGTGCAGCTCTATAGTGCAGAGCTTATAAACTCCAATTCTGTTGTCATTGTCACCGATTCAAAATAATCACATTTTCTGCCCCTTTTGATCGCCAGGATATAATCTGCCCTGATCCTCAGCTGTTTTTATACAATCTGCTGATATCCAATAGTGGGATATATCGCTTTTATCTCCTGATACCAATTATAGGCCGATATAGAATCAAAACAATCATTTTTCTTCCGAACTTTACCTGGCAGCGGATCATGACATGTGTGACTTTGGGTTTGCCGTCACTGGTGTCTGTCTTGTCATCGCCGGTCCGTACCGACAGCACAAAATCTCCAGGGTGGCTCTGACTCTCTCTCACCAGAAAACTTCCATTCTTTCCCTTCTCCGTCAGGAGCTTCTCCGCCTCGCGGCCTGACAGGTGACCATGAAACCACCTTCAAAGAAAACAATGTAAAGGATATGAGACATCACTAAAACAGCACCCCTTCTGGTGTGAAAGCATGGAGAGAACAGATGATGTTTGCGGTCACCTCTCTGAGGTGGGATCGGCACAGTTGAGTGGATATTTTAGTTCAATGACATCTCCGTTTTTCTCTTTCAGCTGTCCGTGATGCTCCATGTAGTACTGCACCAGCTCAGCCAGCGTGGCAAACTTCTCTCCGCCGTACAGGTCATAATAATCTCCCGTGTTCTGAATCTTAATGTGAGTGACGGCACCATTTCGCCTAGGAAAAAATGATTCAGACCAATTTTAAGCCCTAACCCCAAATTCAAAACATCTGCATAATGATTCTGAAATAAATGTTTCTGTGCAAAATCCTGGCATTGTTTGTTACCTGACAGACAGCGTAAAGTCTCCTGGATTGCTTTTACTGGGCCGGGCCAGAAAACTTCCATCAACACCTCGAGTAAGTAAAAGATTCTCTGCCTCGACTCCGGTGATGTTGGGGTGAAACCACCTGTGAACAAAACCACAGACCCACAGACCATCACCACAGGCAAGAGTCATCTTGGACAATAACATTGCGATAACCACTATGAAATCATCCATAGTGGTTGTAGTTAAGTGTCTGGGCGGAATTTAACTTCCGGTTTCTGTTTGTTTACTGGTCTGACTAGCGGTTTAACTGAACTCTGGAACAAATACCTCATCGAAAATAACAAATGTTTTGGTTTCCTAAAGACGGCGATTATGGATCAGCGCTATATGATGTAGGTTTGGCAGCCGATCTGTAGTTAACATTGTTAACATTATATAATACAAATTTTACACCGTAACGTTTGCTCAAAGTTAGCTATAGTTTTTGGTAGGATTTACATATTCGAATCAGAATTGTCGAATCTTTCCATAATCAACCGATAGTCGAATTATCTATGTTTGTGTACATGGGTTGGGAGGGGGCCAGACCAGGTACAAATTGGTAACTTTTATTTTCTTTCACAAGCAGCACACAGAAACAACTTTCTGATAAAGTGACCGAAACTGTCTTTCAAGTAATAAACGAAGACAAAACTGACGATGCATTATATATATTTTTTAAGGTAAAATGTAAGGCAACATTTGTTTAATTATTCCTCATAACATTTTAAAGCCACGATCTACAGAACATCACACAAAAATACATTTTGATAAATAAACCTAAAAAAAATAACAAAGGTGATCCTGCCTTGGAAACTCCGGCTACAATTAAGTGTTTTTATTTAATTTGGAGATAGCGCGTGAAAGCAGTCATTACCAAAAAAACCCGACAAATGAGAAATGACAAATAATTTGTGATTGTTACTGCAAATGATAAAAACTAATCTTTAGATACAATTCATTAAACGTTAATTTATAACAAGAAAAACCCTGAAATTAATGATTTTATAGACACTACGCGTTATTATTTAGCACAGAAATCCCTGCTTGCTTGCTTTGACTTTGATCATCTCTGTATTCACTTTAAAGACCGGATAATATTATTTATTTCAGGTATCTCTTTGCTATCATTTGAAAGTGAACACCAACCGACCATAGTATTAAATCACAAGAAAGACATTCGTGTCAGGCAGAAATAGGTTCAGTGCAGATACTAGTTTCCATTTCATCACCGAAATAAAAAAACAGCTAACCGGTTTTTTAGTTTAACTTTTGACAAGATAACCACTTTTAAAAACTTATACTCGTCGAAAAACATCAGTTTTTTAATGTTTAGTTTGATGAACTCCTAAATATGAGACGCAGAGCACCTAGCCCGTTCGGCTAAATTACATGCGCAAGCATGGCCAGCACGCAATAGCGCAACATCGATACAACGAAAAGCTATCCAAAATTTACAGACTTAAATTAGATCAGAATTTACGTTTATAATAAAAGCAAATTTTTAAATAAAATTAGGTCAGAACAAAGTGCAGAACAAATATGCAAAATGCCTGAAGTGCACGGAAACAAAATACAAGCCATGCTAAATAGTTAAATCAGATAACCCAAAGTGATTTATAAATAAAATAAAATAAAGAAATTATTAAAAGAACGAAAGGCATAATATAATTTGCCAGCTTTGTCTTTTAAATGTAGAAACAAAGAGGCAATGGTTTATTAACATAGAAACCTCCTATGGACGTGAAGCTCGGTCACAGGGGTTGTTGGATTTATTAACGCATTTTAAAAATATTTATTGAAAGCTGCTACTTCACATATTATTTGCATAATATATCATAATATGCAGTATATTAATATATTGTGAAAAAGCTGTTATATGTGAAATCAGATAATGTGTGCACCCATATACGGCCAAAATTGAATGATCCTCATTTCATAACACATCTGCGACGATTCGACTGTGAGATTGGTAGTCGAATCAGGCTTCTCCTATCGATGCATCGAATCTTCGACTATTCAGGGTCACCCCTAGTTTTTGGTATGCTTTAGCTATGATTTTAAGGTAATCTTCTTGTCGTTTATTTTGCTTGTTATCAGAAATAAACTACTCCTAAAAGTCACTGTTGTGATTCTTTGTGAAGTTTAACGAAAGTTACGTTTGTTCCACGAAAGCCGTTTGTTTATGTTGCTACTGCTGAAACCAGCTATAAAATAACTTACACATATCAATAAACTACTACAGTTATTCAATATTTAGATACTGTAGATGGCCGCATATATTTAATTTCAGGGCCTCATGGCACTTTAAATCAACAGCAATACTGAAAGTGTGAATACCGCAAATATGCATATAAAAATTATTTACAATAACTAAATTAATAAAGTAAATAACTTTCCTTCAAAAAGTTGCACAGTCAAAGTTTTAAAGGGGACAAATCATGAAAATCTGACTTTTTTCATGTTTAAGTGCTATAATTGAGTCCTCAGTGCTTCTATCTACCTAGAAAATGTGATAAAGATCAACATAGTAATTTAGTTTTGGTAAACCATTCTCTGCAAGTATGTAAAAAAATTGCGCATTCAAATTTAGCTCCCCTTGTGGTGTCAGTAGGGGATCTTAATATAATAATACCGCCCCTTAATCTGCACTATCCAACCACGGCACTGCCATTAAGTGCATTAAAATCTATTTAAATAATTTCTATAAAAGTTTTTTTCTTTCTTGGAAAATAAAACATTACTTTCTCTGTCTCACCAGACTCTCTGCTATCTCTATTGACCTAAAGGGGACATTTCACAAGACTTTTAAAAGATGTCAAATAAATCTTTGGTGTCCCCAGAGTACGTATGTGAAGTTTTAGCTCAAAATATCATATAAATCATTTATTATAGCATGTTAAAATTGCCACTTTGTAGGTGTGAGCAACCATGTGTGATTTTTGGGTGTGTCCTTTTAAATGCAAATGAGTTGATCTCTGCACTTAATGGAAGTGGCGTGGTTGGATAGTGCAGATTAAGGGGCGGTATTATCACCTTCTGACATCACAAAGGGAGTCAAATTTCAATGACCTATTTTTTCACATGTTGCAGAGAATGGTTTACCATAACTAAGTTACTGGGTTGATCTTTCTCACATTTTCTAGGTTGATAGAAGCACTGGGGAGTGACCCAATTATAGCACTTAAACATGGAAAAAGTCAGATTTTTATGATATGTCTTCTTTAACTTGTTATCAAGGTTTCACAGTAGAAAGCTCTTTTCTCCATTTTGTTTTCTATGGTTTTGATATTTCAAACCCAAACCTATTTTGTTCAAAGCTTTGTTGTTAAAGTGTCTTGTTTTTTTTGTTTTTTTTTTAAAAAGCCACTTTCTTTGATATTTAGCATCTAATGCATTAATACACAGGAATATTTCATGAAACTTAAATATTCTGATACTTTTTGGGCTCACTGTATAATGCAACGAGCAGTTTTCACTGACTGCTGATTCATTTTATTTCGATGAACACACACACACAGTTTCATGTTTCCCCTGATCATCTCGGATTGTGGTCAAATCTGCTAAAAATAATATGACCTGTCAACAACCCCCATTGGATATGAAAGATTATCATGATGCAGGTTTATGGTAATAAAACTGCTCATTAAATCTAATTCCTCATTTCATAGACTTTCAGACTCAAACATGTTCAATCTCGTCCTTTAATCATTTGTTAACTGCTTTACATGTAACTCAATGTCAGACTTCAGACATCTTCACGAATACATGTATTAGAGTAATCACCAAAACAAGAGGCGAGTCAGTAATGAGAAATAAGTTAAGAGAAGAGAGAAAGGGGAATATGCGGTTTGTTTTTGCTAAATTCTCACCTCCGGGATGTCATCGCTCGCGCGCCCTGCTGGCTGTTTTTCACTAGCTTTCAAAGTAAAACTCCGTTTAAATCGACAGTCGCTTGTTCAGTCCGTCATAAAACAGCGTGTCCCGCTCGGTTCGGGATCGTACGGACGGACATGAGGCAATAAAATCACCGGAATGAGGGATGGTGAATGCTAGGCCGCGGCGGCGGAGAGACTTTTCTCGAGTCGATTGGAAAAACGTCACAAAACCTGCGACACACGTCATGACGCGCCGTACGTACGCGCCCTCTAGCGGTGACGAAAACAGCACCACCCTGTCAACATTAAACACTTTAAATATTTTATTTTTACTATTAGTTATTTATTTTCCCTTCTTTAATTCCATTTTTTCCTCATTATTTATATTATTTAAATCATTTCTTTGTATTCTCTTATTTGAACTGTAACTGTTTATGGTGCAATGTGTCTGCCTTTGACAATTAGTAGTTTATTTTTTTCTATTCCAGGCCTGTTTTTGTATGTACATTTGATATTCCAATTTCTAAAGTAGGCTTTCATTATTTTTCAAGACCTTGAGAAGTTTATAAAGTTCCAAAGCAAAAAAAACGAATATTTTCGGTATTAAATATTTTTTAAATATCATTTTATGTAGTTATACTTTCTTTTAACTTTTTATGTATTTACAGTTTTTAAGAATTTTTTGTTATGGTATTGTGGAAACTTGAGACTTGTATAATTCCTTTTGAACTGCTTTTGTTAAAACTTGAATGTGGAAGCTGGAAAACGTTTATTCAAGTTCATGGACAAAAATGTAACAAAATTATATTTTGCTTTACCATGGCTTTAAGACACGTACAATAAAAAATAACGTGGTATTACTATTCATCCTAAAAGTTTATGGAAATACAGTTTAATACTTTTCATACGATTATACATGAATCATAATTTTTCCTCATAACATGTTTATGTAATAGTGTATGTATTATTTATTAAGTGTGTGTAATAATTATTGAAAAATATATATATAAATGCAACTTTAGGCACTGCTGTCACTGTTTGACGTGTCATCTCTTTGTTTTTACAATCGCGTTTTGCGCTTACGTTCTCTTTTTGTCCCATCAGGCGACCCGTTCAAAGCTTGACGTGGCATCGTCAGCGAAGCAGCAGGTCGAGCTCGTCAGTCTCCGCCTTTATCTGCTCATGATTCGGTCCAGCGCGGCTTAAACTCTCTTTTATGGGTTATTTTCTTCATTGATAAGCCGCACCAGACATGTTTACGTTCTCGGAGCTCGTGCTGCTGCTCTGCGCGCTTTCCTACACCGCGTCCGGTTATTTTGTGAGCATTGACGCGCACGCGGATGAATGTTTCTATGAGCGCGTGAACTCGGGCACCAAGATGGGCCTGATGTTTGAGGTCGCGGAGGGAGGGTTCCTGGACATCGACGTGGAGGTGAACATTAATATACATAAATAAATTCCTTAATGTGCTAATAATAATACAGGATGGGCAGTAATCTCGCTCTCTGGGGATTTGCAGGAGTGTCTGTCTGTCTGTCGCTCTCTTGAGATGAGTGATCAGACCGGAAGTGGACAGCTGTCTAAGAGTCAATGTTAATACTCCCGAGTATACATTAAAATAGTTAAATTACCAATTAATAAATCTATTTATTTGTTATAGTGAAATTCTCTGTGGCTGGTTCGGTGCTTATACTAGATGCTTGATCAAACCAGAAACAGCTGTGACAGTATCTTTGTGACTGATTTTTAGATTTGTATTGGGCTTTTAGATTGAAATATTTAAAGATGCACTTTAAACTCTATAAACCTTGTAAATTTAGCAAGGTTAATGTTGTTTGAACTGGTTTAGTTTGTTTATTTTACTCCTCACACCAGATGCTTGTTCCTTCTGGGTGCTCATTGTTCTAGCTGCTCATTGTTCTTTATTGACTCATAATTGACGATTCACTTTTTTGCATTAGGTCTAATGCTGTATCTTACGTTACAATTCTTTCAGTGCTTCAATGACCATAACTTGTTTTTTAAAACAAAAAAGACATGATGTGCAATGACCCCATATAACCCAAAGATAATTTAATGTTCAATTCTTCAGTGCTTGCTGCTGGCTGCACAGTGGATAACACCTGCCATTATGAAGCACCTGTTGTTTACCTGTTCAAGATCTGTTTTAAAATGTTACTGTGTCTTTAACAGATAACAGGACCAGATGGAAAGCAGATTTATAAAGGAGATCGTGAGTCCAGTGGCAAATACTCTGTGGCTGCCCATATGGACGGAACTTACAAGTTCTGCTTCAGCAACAAGATGTCAACAATGACCCCTAAAATTGTGATGTTCACTATTGATATTGGTGAAGCACCCAAGGGACAAGACATGGAAACAGAGGGTGAGCCAATAAACTCATACAGGGGCTGGGGTCTCTATTCTGTCACATGATAATATCAAAATTGACTATTTATTTTCTAAATGCACTTTCCTGATTATTGTACACAATTCTCATCAGTAAATGTCATCTAAATGTAAAGACTTTCTCGGAATCTTCAATAACACTTCAGGTTTTGTCATCAATCCCTTTTATTTTTGAACTTCTCCAACCACCTGACTATGCTTTGGTATTGAAAATTCACTTCTCGCAGTCACTTCAAGATGAATAAAATCAAGTCCAACTTTGCTTTTCTTTATTGAATATCTAGTTGCAAAATACACCGCTTTATGCAAGTTATATCCATAAGCACTTTGTCTGATTTATCGTTTTTTTTTTAAATGAAAATACTTTAAGCAAACAAATCAGTCGTTTTACAGTAAAAGTGTTTGGCATTGTTGATAAAATGCTTTTTCGCCTTTATAATGGCTTTCTCCCTCCCTGACCCAGGTGGTGGTGACAGCTGGGATGGTAGGCATAGACTATAAAAGACTCATTTAACATCTGAAGAACATAAAGCTTAAATGCTAACGTTTGGTTTGCACATGTGTGTGTGTATAGAGACAGTGTAACTGATAGCGTATTTCACTTACTGATGTGTTTATTACAGATGTGCTGCCGATGGCATGTGGGTGAAGTAATAAGAACTAATGTAAACGGGTGCAGGTGTCGTTTGTATAGGTGTAAAAATAGCCTGAAACATTTGGTCTGTATAATGACTTGTTTTAATGGCATTTTCATATTTGCAACAAAATCTAAACCTCTTGCATGTAGATTTGACGTGTTTGCTGTCAAACAATATGTGGTTACAAACTCACAGGTTTGTTGTATGTTTCTGTTGTTGATCATTTTATGGTGATGTGCATGTTGCCATTGCAAACAAAGCTTATGTGTGATTTTGTGTTTCCAGCTCATCAGAATAAACTAGAGGAGATGATCAATGAACTGGCCGTTGCAATGACGGCGGTCAAACACGAGCAGGAATATATGGAGGTCCGAGAGAGAATACACCGCGCAAGTAAGAGACTCTGAACGTGTGAACGGCCAGCTGTCATAGTAGATAATACTACTTACACAGTGTGAACGTTAATATGTTGTTAGGGCTGTTTATGGCAACCGGTTTGGTAATACGATTACGATTTGATTTTTAATAATAAAGTTGTTGATTAGTAATAATCAATATTTTATAAAATATATTATACATGAACATTTACGTGAATAGATCCACACAATTGTTTAATTACTTTTGAGTAATAAACATTTGTAACAAGAAATCATAAATATCTGCCTACAATGCACACAAGGTGCATGAAATTAACAATGCACACATTACTGAAAAAAACTATTAAAATTGGTGTCTGGATATACGAAAATAGGTGTTCAAGATCACAACATCTTTGGAAAGAGAGGGAAGTCCTCTGATGTAAAGCATGTACATTAAAGGCGGGGTGCATGATTTTTGAGAAACGCTTTGGAAAAGGGTGTGGGGCGGGTCTATCAAAAGAAGGTCCAGATTCTATTGGCGTAGGGGGCGTGTTTGTTTAGGTGATTTCAAATATCAACATTGGCTTTCAGAGATCGTGCACCCTGCCTTTAAGAACCGATTTAGGGATTTCCTGAAATTGTTGTCGATATTGTTTCCTTAAATTGAAGATCAATTAAAATCTTTACCCAGCCCTATGTGCTGTATATTATTTTCTATACATTTTTAGCTAAAGCTTTTCCATGCATACATAAATAATGTAAAGCTTAGATGTGTAAATATCCTCTGCTGCTCTTTATGTGTAGATCTTGGTTAAATTTACATTGTCTGTCTCTCTCTCTCTTTCAGTCAATGACAACACAAACAGCAGGGTGGTGCTTTGGTCGTTTTTTGAAGCTTTGGTGCTGGTGGCCATGACCCTCGGACAGATTTACTATCTGAAGAGATTCTTTGAAGTACGGAGAGTCGTTTAAAATCCTGTCCGTGTTCCAGTATATAACCACATCTGTGATTTCCAGTTTCAAGAATTGGACGTCCAATTGGGCAGAGATCGAAAGAACCTGGTCGTTCTCTAGTCCACCAGTCTGTATTTTTGTTTTATTTGCCCCAGTTGTAGATCTCTTAAATGTTTGTTTTGGTGAAAGGTGCAATTTCGGTTGTCATTATAAAATCATTGCTTTTGATTTAACCCAGCTTTTGTCAATTTATTTTGGACAGGCCTGTTTTTTTCTCCAGTACTGTTACAAGAGCACATTAGTATGAGAGATGATGTGGTGTTGCCCCAATGAAAGAATGTGCAAAATAATAGAAGATTTTATTTACTGCATGATTTAAACCATAACATGAGCAAATGGTAAGTCGGCGGTCACTGATGTAAAGCGAAATGTCACTGCAAGCACATTTTTATAAGTTATTCACTGTTCATTATTCATATACAGCTTGTTACCCCATACCCTTCATGGCACATACGTGTACCCGATGCGAACAGCAGTAAAAATGACTGCCTAGCTACTTTTTGCTGATTTTCTGGTGTGTTTTTAAATATTTAGGTGGGATAGTTCTGGCCCGATTTTTCCTCTTTATCTTCAGTCTCTTCACACAGAGAGTACGTTATGTAGTTTTGTACAATTTCTTTTTTTTTTTTTTTTGTCTAAACCAACTATTTAGAAAACAGTCAAGACAATGCAAAATGTTTGGCTGAGACTACTGGTAAAACTGAGGATAAGACTGTAAACTTCTGAAATTCAGTGAGTGTGTCAAATATGGAATTGGTTTAATAAACATGAAACAAATTCTTAAAATGTGTCTTTTCTCATATTTGTAGACCTAGCTTAATATATGCATCAAGTAAGGAGTAATTGACAACAGGCCGTGGAATTATATAAAAAATAATGCACACCCAAGGGTGTAATTTGCGTTGTGTTGTTACGCTGCATGTGTGCATTATTTTCAATTATACCACGGGGTTGTTGAATGCTTTATTCTGATTTGTTTAGAAATGCTCCACGGGTATGCATTATTTTTCAATAACTGCACACCTGACTGACATTGCTCTGGTGTTATTTTAAGACATATGACAGGTTAGGTGTGAGTTTTACAGAAAAATAATCAACACCTGTGGAACCCTGCTCAACCAATCAGAATAAAGCATTCAACAGGCCCGTGGTATAATATAATAATATATGCATTAATTATAGTTATGCACTTTTTTTATTTCACCATTATGTTTATCATTGTATGTGTGTAATAATATTTTAATAATTTCTTAAGAAACTGGAAAATCTATTCTCATATCATAATGCAAATGTGTTGTTTATGTGTTGATTTAAATACAAAAATCTGAAGTATCACTCTTTTTATTGAATTTAAGTGGTGGCGGGTTGTAGGTTATAAATAAAGCATTGGAGTTAATAGATTTAAACATAAAACATAAACATAAACATAAATTTTCTAACATGATACCTAGAGATCTGCAGTATGGTTTCTCAATCCGAAGGCTGCAGCTTCCGGAGGTCGCATTTTTAGGATGCACACGTCCATCTTTTTTCAGAATATTACCTATTGTAAAGTTGACTTTTATTCTTAGTTAATCGTAAATTGTTGTAATGTGCTTATTACCTGCGAATTTAATGCTCAGTTAACTTTAATAAACCAGGCTTGATGATGTATGCAGCCTGCATGCTACCTCTCGGCTCTCACGGAAGTTATCCGGAACGTTTGTCACTTCCGTGTGTTTCCGCTCGGAGCGAGTTACACGTGACACGTATTCAACCCATGTGAAGTACATGTAGGCAGTAACTTAATGGATTAGACTCCTGTAAAATTTTACATTATGGAAAATATCACCGATGGAAAATGGGACAGTTTGCCCGTGAAACTTCATGACGATATATTACAGACTCTTAAAGAGCTGAAGTTTACAAACATGACTCCGGTCCAGGTACTTAAAGCTACATCTTTAGCATTCAGTTCTCTGTACGCACGTTTCTAAAGAAAATTTAGTGTCTGATTATAGAAGTTTGCTAACTAATTGTCTTAATTTCAGTCTGCCTGCATCCCTTTGTTTATGAGCAATAAAGATGTTGCTGCTGAAGCGGTGAGTACAATGTGATTGTTTATAAAACGTGACAGTTGTCTGTCAGGGAGTACGTCATTAAATATAAATGTGTTCATGTCATTTCAGATTACTGGGAGTGGAAAGACTCTTGCTTTTGTGATTCCTGTTTTAGAAATTCTCTTAAAGCGAGAAGAGAAGTTAAGAAAAATGCAGGTCAGTGTGAAATAACTGAAGATATGAAGTGTAGTGCAGTGCTTAATACTCAAGGCTTATAACAAAAAGATTGCTGGTTCAAACCTGGCAAAGCATGATCCATGAGTCCTCATCATTGTTTTTAATTAAGACATTTACATCAGAGGGACTAAAGTATACATAAATGTGACATAGTCAGATCAGGTCCACATATCAAATATTTAAAGTAACCAAAGTAACTAACAGTGCATTACAAGGTATACTTTTATATCAGTATGTAATAATGTGCATTTAAGCAGATAATGTGCATTTTATATAATACATCTATAAACGATTGCTAATTCAATATGGATCAGACAGTCATTAAATGCACTTTGTGACATTAAGACAAATTTACTTACTTTTACCCAAAGCGTTAGCAAAATGCCAAGTTACTACTCAGATCTTTGCACATCCTTATTGAAGTTCATTTTCAAATATGTAATAATGTGTGTTTAGGTCGGTGCTTTGATTATAACACCAACCCGTGAGCTGGCCCTGCAGATCACCGAAGTGATCGGAAGATTTCTGGAAAAATTTCCTCAATTTAGGTGGGTAGAGAAGAACAAGGTGATAAGGTGTTTGTCTGTTGAACTACCTTACAATTGAAATCTAATAAAATGTGTTTGACTTTTGCAGACAGATTCTCTTAATCGGTGGCAGTAACCCTATCGAAGATGTTGAGAAGTTTAAAACTCATGGGTGAGTATTATTCATCATTTATGCCAGGTCGCTGTTATTAAAGCTTAAAATATATATGCAAATACAACTATTTGTTTTCTCCACAGAGGCAATATCGTAGTTGCGACCCCTGGCCGTCTGGAGGATATGTTCAGAAGAAAGGCAGATGGACTTGATCTGGCCACTGCTGTGAAGTCTCTGGATGTGTTAGTCCTGGATGAGGCGGACAGATTGTTGGACATGGGCTTTGAAATGAGGTATTGATCTTGTTCGGCAACTTTCAATTGATGTTTTTTGTATATTCACCTCCCCTAATACAACGCCTTTCTTTACCTGTTAAGTCTAAACGCTATTTTAGGGTATTTGCCCAAGCAGCGGCGCACAGGACTTTTCTCTGCCACACAGACGCAGGAGCTGGAGAAGTTAGTGAGGGCCGGTCTGAGAAACCCTGTTCGTATTACAGTGAAAGAGAAAGGTGTGGCAGCCTCAAGTGTGCAGAAAACCCCAGCGAGACTCAGCAATTATTACACCGTAAGTCATTTACAACAAGCCGTAAAAATCAGGGACAATATACAAATCTTTTTTCTATATTAACATTGTTTTTGTCATGTAAAGGTTTGTCGAGCAGAGGACAAGTTCAACACTCTGGTGGCGTTTCTCAGACAGCATAAACACGAGAAACAGCTTGTGTTTTTCAGGTTTGTCGAATGATCTGTCATGCAGAAATTTCCAAATAATTTCCATTAACCCTGTTATAATCACCCACGTGTGTCTGCAGCACCTGTGCATGTGTGGAGTATTTCGGTAAAGCCCTGGAAATCTTAATCAAGGGCGTCACTGTCCACTGCATCCACGGCAAGATGAAGGAGAAACGAAACAAGATCTTCGCAGATTTTCGCGAGCTGAAGAGGTAAAGATCTTTGTATCTTTCTTGCAGACAGAGAGAGAGAAAGTATGAATCAATGAATCACATACAATGCATTTTTTTCCATGCAGCGGGATTCTCGTGTGCACTGATGTCATGGCGAGAGGCATCGACATCCCAGAAGTCAACTGGGTTCTGCAGTATGACCCGCCAAGCAGTGCAAGGTAACGAGGACATACAATGCCGAACAAACCTTTAAAGCTGCTTTTCCACTGTACACAACATTCGGTCACAACTGTCGGAGTTCGCCCCCTAGTGGCAGTCGGCATTAAATTTTAGTTTAATCGTAAATCCGTGCCAACATGGAAGAGAAGCTCATTCCAGCGCAAGAGCCTTTAAAGAATATTCACTGTAGTGAAATAAATAAATGAATACAAAATTAAAAGGCTATCCATATATGACAAATAATATTGTGTAAATAATAGATTAATAATTTATTACTTATCAGTGTTCTTGATAAAGTTAAACAAAAAAGCATTAATAATTTTCACCTCACACACAGTTTTTTTTTTTATTGGAATAAACTGAAATTCATCACTTACAGTAGGCGTATCACATGCGATTTAGTTGCACAAGTTAAAATTTTTTAATGGATCCAACACTTAAAACGGATCCGAAAATTACGCATCCACAGATAGTTGACACCTCACACAGACCCTTCGTGACTCTCCATAGGGAATGAATGACTTCCGGTTTATCAGCCGTCGTGTACAGTCATTGAGATCATTGCTGAAAATACTGTGTTGGGTAATATTTATCTCTCCTCTAGTTCTTTTGTGCATCGGTGTGGACGTACCGCTCGAATCGGAAACTATGGCAGTGCGCTTGTCTTCCTGCTGCCAATGGAAGAGTCGTATGTTAGTTTCCTCTCCATTAATCAGAAGGTCAGTCAGAATTTGTTTTTGTGCTACTTAAAGGCGGGGTGCATGATCTCTGAAAGCCAATGTTGACATATGAAATTAAATATACAAACACACCCCTACCCCAATAATAATCTGGGCCTTCTTTTGAAAGACCCGCATGTCGGTTAGTAGACATGCCCCTTACTGCTGATTGGCTACAAGTGTGTTTTGGTAGTCGGCCTGACTCCCTTTTCCAAAGTGTTTTTCAAAAATCTTGCACCCCGCCTTTAAGATAACCGGTCGCATGAGTTAAAGGGATTTATAAACCCAAAAATGAAAATTCTGTCATTTACTTACTCTCATGTTGTCATAAACTTGTGTAAATGTCTTTGTTCTGATCACTACAAATTCACTTCCATAAAAAATGTCCTACTATGTAAGTCAATGGTGCCCCAGATCTGTTTTGTAAAAAAAACATTCTTCCAAATATATTCCTTTGTGTTCATCACAACAAAGAAATTCATACAGGTTTGTAACAACATTAAGAGATGAGTAAATGATGACACAAGTTTTGAGTGAACTGTTCCTTTAAGATGTGCATTTAGCAGACGTTTTTATCCAAACTGTCTTTCAGTGCATTCAATCTATACGTTTATATCAAACCCACAAACTTTTGCAATGCTAACACAATACTCAACCAAATGTTTTGATTGTTTTCACAGTAACCGAAAGTTATGTACAGTATTTGGTAACTTCTATGTTAACATGGTTGATTGAGAAATCATATCTAATATTTTTCTCTCCAAAAAAACATAAGATTTGTACTTGGTGCACATGTAACCTCTTCTTTAAAAATGTAATAACATGACCGGTCTGTGAAGGTGGTAACCTCTTATTTCATGTGTTCCCACAGTGCCCTTTGCAGAAGTTTCCACCGGTGAAAGATGTGGTAGATGTTTTACCCAAAGTGAAGGAGATGGCTTTAGGGGATCGAGCAATGTTTGAAAAAGGGATGAAAGCTTTTGTCTCGTGTGTCCAAGCGTATGCCAAACATGAGTGCAGTCTTATATTTCGCATTAAAGGTAAGCGACCGATAGCTTTGTGCTCAATCTCTTTAAAATATCGTCTCTTGACTTACATACATAATTCACAAAGTGATGTAAACCCTGTACAGATCTGGATTTTGCTGCTTTGGCTCGTGGCTTCGCTCTCCTCCGACTGCCCAAAATGCCTGAGCTGAGAGGAAAGACCTTTCCTGACTTCACAGAGATCAAGGATACAGACGCAATCCGATTTAAAGATAAAAACAGAGAGAAACAGAGGCAGGTGATGTTAGCGCAGCAAAAAGACAAAGAAACTGAAAAATCGTCGAGAAGACACTTTGTTAAAAACAAAGCCTGGTCCAAACAAAAGACCAGAAAGGACAGAAAGAAGAAGGTGGCTGCCAAAAGAAAACTGAATGAGGTACTGATACCTTCAATGTGCTTTTATTTTTTTATTTACATATCCTTTAATCCTAATCTTGAATAGTAGTATACTGCCCTTCACCTAATTTAAAGCATTTTATTAAAATTATTAAATCTAAATGTTAAACATTCCAGTTTTCTGTGTTTTTCCAGGGGTCAGATGTTGATGATGAGGACATCAATGAGCTCCTAAATGATACACGTTTGCTAAAGAAGCTGAAGAAGGGTAAGATCAGTCAAGAAGACTTTGACAAACACATGGACGCAGCAGGAACCTCAAAACACGGACGAGCGGCTACGTCTCATGACGGTTCTGATGGAGACGGAGAATAAGCTCTGATTGGCTGTTGCATTGAAACTCTTTTAAAAAATTGAGAAGACGCATAGCCATATGTGTCGTGTCACAAATTAGAAGACATGCTGTATCAGCAGTGTCAATATCACAAACATTTTATGTATATTGTACAATAAGTATGTATTTTTTTTTTACAAATATGTGATTTGTATTAATGATACTGACTGCTAAAATATCACTGCCCAACACAAACAGTAAAATAAAGGTTTCTAAATATGTGAAAATATGAGTGTTTTCATGGCAGGGTGTTTTTATTTTTCTTTAAAACCAGTTATATGATATTTAAGGCCTTTATAATGGATAAACATTATTTGTTTAAAACTTCTGCTATTTTTTGATTATTGCAAACAATAAACATGGTTGATAATAATATATTTTATATCAGATACGAATATGAAATTAAAGGGATAGATTACTCATCAATTAATCACTCATATTGTTACTAACCTGTATAAATTTGTTCTTTTAAACATGAAGGAAGATATTTTGAGCAATGTTTGTAAACCATTAATAAGCCCCATTCACGTCCATAGTATTTTTTCCTATAATGGAAGTGAATGGGGTTCATGATCGGTTTGGTTACAAATATTCCTCAAAATATCTTTTTTCATGTTCATCAGAACAAAGAAATTTATACAGGTTAGTAACAACATGAGAGTGAGTAAATAATGACCCAATTTTCATTTTTGGGTGAACTATCACTTTAAACCGCTTTGATGTTGAGGTAGCACAACTTCATAAAACATTGTAATTCAAAAAAAATTCGGTGCATTAACGGATTTGTCTTTGTGCTAGTACCAATTTTTCACCAAATGTAGAAAGATCAAAGAAAGAAAACAACATAGCAATGCCATATGTGTTTCGTGTCACCGGCTTCTTTTTAAAGTCTTTCCGGAGTGCTCACGCTGCGCATGCGCACCAGTAAATCCTGCTCACCTCCATCATGGCGGCTAGGGGCCATGTGCAAGACCCTAACGACAGGAGACTGCGACCCATTTACGGTAAGAATTGCACCACAACACTGGAGCTACACTCACACGGGGCCGGTTAGTACAATAGGGCAGACCGGCGGGATGTGAAGTTTATTCAAAACCCGCTGGAGCTCTGGAGATCTGTAGCGGCCTGTACTGCTGAAGCCGCGGTCTCGATTACGCTGCGGAGCCGGGTGACAGTGCGTCCTCATCCGGATACACGCTTACGCCTCCACCGGTGAAATCGTGTATTTTAGCTCCGTTGTAAAATCTAGTTGTGCTTAATAGCCAAACATGCATGTCATTCACATGTGATCTAACATGTCAACGACATGACATCTATATGATAGAGTAAATGCATGTTTTTATTAATTTATGTTTCATATATTTGGTGTTATTACATATATGGAGTCTCTTATAGTTAATATACATTCTGAATTAGTTAATAATGGAAACACGTTTGAGTATATTATAGAGTCATGCAGATAAACCGGGTTTTACTCTTTCTGGTTAGACCTTTAATGATCATGATTAATATGATAATGTACTTGCACTTAAAATGTATTTCTTTGTACATTTTATTCAAATGTGTGTAGAAAGTGCCTTTCTTAGATTAAATGAATATGTATTGATGAACAGCAATGAATGAACAGCACTGAGTCATTTGCTGACAATGGTGGTTGAAATCCTAAATTACATGTATGAAATATTTATGCATGCATGCATTTAGTCAGTGTATAGTAATTGTATGTAAATATATGCATGTAGTAATGCATGTAAGGCAGATACATGTTGATATCTTATTGTGCGCCCAGTAAAGCATCTCATATTGATGGCTGTATAATTTCATATGACATCAATAACGTAAATAAGCTATTGTGAAAGACACCTGTAGATATTTGTGCCCACATTGTTTTATTTCAATTTGTGCATCTTTAATGTTTGCTAAATATAAGTGTTTGATTTTCCATATCAAGAAGACTGCAGATTATAATGCGTGTTTTTGAAGTATAGTTTAAAGATAGCAAATATTATGTGCTTAGAATTTAAACAAACACTTAATATTTCCGTAATATTCAGTTCTAGTTAGATAATATACTGGTCCATCACCATATACTCTTAAATATAAAGGTGCTGTTTGTCTTCTGAATGAAACTTGGTTCTGTTTTAGAAATCTTCTGTCCGGTCTGGTCTGGTTAATTTTGGCGTCCAGCTGTCATGTGAAATGGTCCTGTGTGTACTTTTAGTAGAGACTCATGGGAGGGAGGAGGGAGGGTTACTGCGAAAACATTGAGAGAACGATCTCACAGTCACAGATGAACATGTTTGGATGATGTAGTGCTTCATTGTGTCATTCTCTGCATGTGATTGGTCACCTGTACTAAATTCTCTTGTTTTATAAGGAAATTTCATCATGTTTTAGTGTTTGCAGTCGTGAAATGCCGGCTATGAATCGCCATGCAAAGGCTCTGAGGTTGTTTTTGTTTATGCAAATGTAAACTGCCATTTACAGACTTTCTATTTTTTGTGGGGGTTTTACTCTTAATATTTTATCATATGCATTTAGTAAAGTCATGCGCTCTGGGTATTAATTATGTGCACTACCTTGGACCATAGATATATAATAGGGATGTGCATTTCCATAACTGAGCCCAATTTCAATGCATAGCCTACGATACAATACATTATACATAAAGCAGCTACCAATGCGATACGATTCACCCCATTGCGATGCGGTTAGATTTCGATTCGGTTCATCATGGTATCATTCGGTGCAGTATGATGCAATGAAAAAATATGATGCTGTGCAATTAAATATTGTACAGATAGTTTCTACACATTGGATTTGTTATTACTTGGTGGAGGATGCAGATCTACCTCTTCCGTGTTGTACTTTATGTAAATTTCATGACATGCCTTGGTTTCCGTAGTGTTGTTGTGATACGTCAGCAGGTAATACGTCAGCAGCACGTAGCAATCTCAAAATATTGGTTGCTTTCTAAATAATAAAAGTGTTGCATATCTATTAATGATTATACATAAATAAATCAGTTTTTTACCAATGCAAAATATGGTAGAATTGATGCAATGCGATGCAAACGCCAGTCCTTCCAGAAAAGAGAAGATTTTTTGTGATTTTTGCGGGCAAAAATTCTTGATCTTGCGACATGTTTTCTTAAAAAATGCGATGGAATATGCAGGATATGCAATTTTATGCGATGAACTTGCAAAAACTGCGGGTACTTGGAAACTGCGCTTGTGTGCAGTAAATGCAACATTTTTCAACTTTCTGCTACGATATATATGAGATTATTGCTACGAAAATGCAGGAATTATGAAATCATGCAAGCCCTGCATATTTTGCGCACGGAAATCTACAATTTGAAATATTTGAAAAAATGCATCCCCCGCATAAATACGGACTATGGGTGATTATGCATCAAATCATGCGATCGCATAATCGTGTTTTTCTGGAAGGACTGAAATGCTTATTTGTATCCGATGCACAGTTTTTAAACCAATGCGTTGTATTGTTAACTTTTTATGCCGATGCACTGAGCGAATCAAGGAATCTTCCTATCCCTATTACATATGTAAATAGTTGCAACATTCTGCAGTTTCAGACACGCAACTGCTAAGTCCGTTCTGCATGTGCCTGTGTGTGCATGCTTGCATCACAGAAGCAGTGCTGCGATTGGTTCAGCGTCGAGTCTATGCAGCATCCATACATGATATCTATGGCTCTACAAACTATTGATCCACTCGTTCAGCAGCTGTGTTGATGTGATTGGTTACATGTTTGTGATGTAAGAAACCAAGGTGATTTTAAGCCGCAGCTTTGGTTTTAAATTATCCGCATGGTTTTCTTAAATCATATTAAAGCAGCATATAGACATAAAAACAACAAAAACGTTATTTTCACCACCGAAGATCTTTAAACGTGTAGAACATACCACAGCAAATATTACAACACAGCCAAATGAAACATATTGTCTTTCACATGCATAAACATCAACGAAGCATACAGGCCAGAAGTTCAGAATATTTCCTCAATTGTCCATTAAGCAGTTGATAAGTCTGATAAGAATGTTGGGTAAATTCATGATCTTGTCTTCTAGATTACCTGGACAATGGCAATAACAAGATGGCGATCCAGCAGGCTGACAAATTGCTCAAGAAGCACAAAGATCTTCATTGTGCGAAGGTGTGTATGATGTCATTTTCCTCGCAGTGCCTCTCTCTGGTTCCAGTTTCTCCATCAGACTCCAACATCATGAATCATTTTGCAGTTATGCTGTGCTTCACATCATCTTATGGACAGCCAGCGACATATAAAGTTTCAATATATTGATAAATGAGTCACATGATTTGTAAACAATTGCATTAGTCATGCTGTGTGTGTCCCACTGCAGGTCCTGAAGGCCATCGGTCTCCAACGCACCGGCAGACAGGATGAAGCTTTCACGCTGGCCCAGGAGGTCGCCGTTCTCGAACCCACAGATGACAACTCTTTACAGGCGCTAACCATTCTCTATAGAGAGATGCATCGCCGTGAGTTCACTGTTTGCATCTACTTAACAAGTGTTATATCATTTATCTGTCCTATCTGAAAGCATCTTTAATTTGAAATGTTTTGCGTATCTAAATAATCTGTCTTTCTGTCTGTAGCCGAGTTAGTGACCAAGCTATACGAAGCCGCCGTCCGGAAGGTTCCGACTAGTGAGGAATATCACTCCCATCTCTTCATGGCCTACGCTCGGGTCGGAGAATACAAGAAGATGCAACAGGTGACATTCATCTGTCAGTGAAATAACACAAGTCTGTTTTTTAGGTTAAATGGATATTTTTGGACTTAAACTTGTGTTAAAGTTTTGGCTTTCTTTCACAGGCTGGAATGGCGCTGTACAAAATTGTTCCTAAAAATCCGTATTACTTCTGGTCGGTTATGAGTTTAGTAATGCAGGTATGATCTGAGGTTTATAAAGATGGTTATAAAGGCCATGTGACATTTATTTATATATCATTTATGGTTATTAATATGAAATAATGCATGTGACATTTTAATGTAATAAATCTTGATTTATAATTCTTTTGTCAGCATGTTTAAGTGCAAATATTAAAGGGCACATATTATGCAAAATCCACTTTTACAAGGTGTTTGGACTTTGGACATAAATGTCTGTTGGCATTGTGTGAACACAACCACCCTTCAATGAAAAAAAATCCTCATCTTTTTTAAACCCCATTTGACCAAAGCAGTCTCATAAGACATGCTGTTTTGATTATCTTGTTAATGTGACATCACATTAATAAAACCCCACCCACAGCTGCTGACTCACTGGTTCATTTTACCCAAAAACTATAAATACTATTGTTTCAGACTTAAATCAGATCTGTTTTTAAGCAAAAGGAGTGAGGAGCTGTAGCTCATTTGCATTTAAAGGCGCATACTCCCTAAAACTTCTTTTTTGCACCCACCCAAATAAAGGCATCTTGAACATGCTATAATAAATGATCTGTGGGGTACTTTGAACTGAAACTTCACAGACACATTCTATGCACACCTGAGCCTTATATTACATCTTTTATAAATTGGCATAATATGTCCCCTTTAATGCCACAACTATATTGTTGTCACCTAATCCTTATGCAAAACTGCATCATCCTTTTATCCATCCTGTTTCAGGCCATTTCAGCCCAAGATGAGAAGCTCTCTCACACTATGTTCCTACCCCTGGCCGAGCGCATGGTGGAAAAGATGGTGAAAGAGGAGAAGATTGAGGCCGAAGCCGAGGTAAGATGATGTTAAATAATGACCTCTGTGATTCTAGCCAAAGAAAGAATGTGGCCCATTTTCTTGCTTTGTTCCAGGTCCAGCTTTACTTTATGATCCTGGAGCGTTTGGGGAAGTATGTGGAAGCGCTGGAGGTTGTACGGGGACCGCTCGGAGGTCAGATAAATAATGAAATGTGTTCTGCAAAACAAATCAAATAAAATCAAATGCTACAAGAAATCAAAGTGGACTCATGGACGATTTAAGATTATTCAAAAAGCTGTGGGGTCATATATATAAGATATTAACCAGTGATATCAAAGTGCACGTTTCATGATCCAATCAGATTATTTTCTACCTTAACGTTATTTCCTACAAAAATTCACAAATGTCTTAAATGTTGAAATCAGACAGCGTGATTAGATGTTTACTCTCGGTTGTGTCTTTTTATTTTTCTTTCTCAGAGAAGTTAACCAGCGAACTTCAGAGCCGCGAGAACAAATGCATGATGCTGTATCGCCGTCTAGAGCGCTGGTCCGAGTGCAACGCACTCTCTTGCAAACTGCTCTTAAAGAAGTGAGTCCTGCTGATCTATACAATGTTTTATTAAGATTTTAACCCTTTTAAGGTGATGTAAACCTTCAAATTTATATAACTCGGGCATTTTTTTGGTCTAGAAGCCTAATCTTGGTCTTGTTTTAAAGACACTGAAGTGTCTGGAGGTGAAAATATGAAAAAAGAAGGGTTATAGCAGTTTACATTCATTGTAAAAAAATAAAAATAATGCAATGAAGTATATAGTTTTGTCTTACACTATTAGTGGTTTTACCAACAACGGCCACTATGTGTCAAAGTTTTGCTGCATACTCTTGTCATGAATTAATAAATTACTGTCATTACATTATTATTACTTCTGAAAGGTTTTGAAATAAGAAAACTACATTCTTAGACTTTCCACCTATATATATAGTTTGTTGTGATAGATTAAAATGTACATGTTTTTATTCTCTTGTTAATGTGACATCACATTGATAAAGCCCCGCCCACAGCCACTGACTCCCTAGTAAATTTTACCGAAAAGTTTTTTTAAATATGTTTATAAGCCTGTGTAGCACTAAGGATACTATTGTCTCAGATTAGCTGCGTTTCTAATCTTGGTCTTGTTTTAATGACACTGAAGTGTCTGGAGGGGAAAATATGAAAAAAAGGGTTATAGCAGTTTACATTTATTGTAATAAATAAAAATAATGCATTGAAGTATATATTTTATACATAAAGTTATCACAGAAAATTAGGTTTGTGTTACACTATTAGTGGTTTTACCAACAACGGCCACTAGGTGTCAGAGTTTTGTTGCATACTCTTGTCACGTATAAATAAATTACTGTCATTACATTATTATTAATGCTGAAAGGTTTTGAAATAAGAAAACTACATTCTTAGACTTTCCACCTATATATAGTTTGTTCTGATAGATTAAAATTTACATGCAAAATATCGAAGTAAACTCAGGTGTCCCGTACCAGCGCCAGTTTAGGGGTTAGAAAGGTAACCTGATCCTAAAACTAGGAAAAACGTTATGTAATAAAGTAAGCTAAAGTGTTTTTTATTCATCTCTTTGTCACAGCCCTGATGATTGGCAGTCCTACTTGGCGTATTTTGACTCTTTGTTTCACCTGTTGGATAAGAGCTGGACGCCTCCATCGGAAGGACCTCAGTACGTACAAATATAAAGATCAAAAATACATATACCTGATCTCTTTCAGTTCATGATGTGTTTCTCTGTCCTGTTCAGGTCAACAGAGGGCGACGTGCACTCCTCTGTGGCCCAGGCCATTAGCTTCATAGAGGAGAGACTGAATACGGAGGAGGCGAAGGAGTCCAAACATCTCAGAGGGCCTTACCTGGCCCGTCTTGAGCTTATCGGACGCCTCCGAGAGCGGAGCTGTCCTGAAGCACAGCAGCTGGGTACGACAGAGATCTGTCAATCACATTATGCATGGATGTTTGCTGAATGTTTTTGACATGTCGAATCGTCTTTTTGCAGGTGATCCGCTGGAGCTCATGTTTCAGTTCTTTGTGAAGTTTGGAGATAAGCCATGCTGCATCACGGACCTGAAGATCTTTCTGAACCTTCTAGCGTCCGACCAACATGTGCAGGTAAGAACTTTGGGAAGTTTTGGTGCACGTTACTAAAATAAAGAGTCTATTTTATAATTTTTTTCCTTTTTAAGGATTTGATCAGTAAGATAAAGGGATATTGGTTTCAACATTCCCAATATTAGCTTTTTGCAAAACAACTAATCGATAAAAATCAATAATGAAATTAGTTTATTATCGATTAGTTGGTCCGTGACGTCACACGCTTCTGCTTCATACAGCGCAAACTGTGCGCTTATTAATAAAGTCAGGTACGTTTTCTTCATACAACGCGAGCTGCATGTTTATTAGGTGCTTCTTCCTCACACCGCACTACCTGCTTGTTTAAAAGCAATGCAGCTTTGCCCGGATCGCAGCGTTGCCAGGTCCTCTGCCTTTGGGCTTCTTTCAGCAGGTTGATGGGTTTTTTTGCAAATTAGAGATTGAAGGATTTGGTTCATTAGTTGTTGGTATTTGGGCTGTGAAAAGTCATTGGGATGCTTTTTGACTAATTTTGAATGGCCATTGGTTTGGTTTTGTTACACGGATCTGGCAACCCCGACAGGACAATGGCGAAAGCAAAAGCGCAAACGAACGCTGGTTAACAAAGGTTTCATTTCCTTTAATATAAGTGAGTTTGTGTTTGTTTAATTAGGGCCCGAGCACCCTAAGTTGGTACGCATATAGATCTCATCGACCCAAACAACTTTCGCCCTCTAAGATTTAAGCTCTGCCCAACAGGAAGTCAGCTATTTTGGATTGTTTAAAAAATGCATGCGTTGAACTCCTCCTAGAGGATGCATGCGATTGACACCAAATGTGGTGAACATGATGTCGAGACATTGGACTTGCTAAATTGCGAAGGGATTTTTGATATCTCGAACGGTTCTGCCATGGCGAGCCGACAAATTTTGGGCGAAATCAGAGAAACAGGAAGTGTCTAATATCTAAGGCAAAAAATGTCTTATTGTGATGACACGCGGGGTGTTTGTTCATCTGAAGATTCCGACCGCATCGATGTGCCTATTGTGACTCTTGGGTAAAGCGCCACCAGCAGGCGCCAGGAAGTGTATCAGTCACAAAGGTGAATTTTTTTGACAGTTCCATGCGATGTTCTTTTAAATACTCCTTCTAGGATTTTCATGCGATTGACACGAGAAGTGGTCAACATGATGCCGAGACATTGTAGATGATAAATTGCAAAGGGATTTTTGATATCTTGAACGCTGTTCCCATGGCAACCTGTCAAAACTTTACTTTCAGTTTTAAGGCATATTTAAACCTTACATCTGCATGCGGTAAACTTTTAAATACTCCTCCTGAGGAAATAATGTGATTGACTCCAGAAGTGGTCAACATAATGCTGAGACATTGTAGATGATAAATTGCGAAGGAATTTTTGACATCTCGAACGTTGTTCCCATGGCAACGCGTCAAACTTTACTTTAATTTCAGGCATGTTTAAGGCTCTTGGCGTGCTTAGTTGAACTTTAAATTTGGCACACATATCAGAGTTTTCGGCTGATAAGTGTTGACAAAACGTCAGATAAAGGTGTGTCTATTTAGTGGCTGACTAGCGCCCCCGTTTGTCTAAAATATGGGGTTTCTTTTACCTACTGTACCTAAATGGGTCAGTAGCAACATGAAATAGCCCACTGATATTTACCCACTTGATGCCCTTGCCCACCGTGCATCGTTTTCTCGGACGCACCGTGTAGCGGTAAAAAACCGTGCGAGGGCCCGCTATTGCTGCTTGCAGCTATATTTGTTGTTGGGTTTTCATAAAAATAGTATTGAACTAAGCAACTGTTTTAAAGTAAGTGAAAAATCCAGGTTTTTAGGACTGTAACCACACGTGTATTTCATATCATATGGATTATTTATTTTGTTTATAACAAATAATGTTAAGGTCTATAGTTGAAGGTTAAAAAGAGTTTAGTAATCTGTGGCTAAATGTTTTACTATTTAAAAGCTGCACAATTTTTTATTTAAGACTTCAAATATCAAAATCTAAAAGATTATATTAGTAAAACTCTAGAAGTGCGTGGCTTTTGCAATTTTAAAAGTACACTTTTATATGTGAATACCCTAATTAAGTGTTTTATTTAGCTACAACAAATGAAAAATCAAATGGAGTAATATTTAAGTTTTTATCCGATTAGTCAATTAATCTGAAAAGTAAACGCCCGATTAATTGATTATGAATATAATCTTTAGTCACAGCCCTGAAATGGATCGTTTTGGTTCTGGTTGGTCAATGCAGTGTTCGATCGAAGCAAACAAATTTAATATTTATTTATAAAATATATTTGAATATATAAATATATATTTTGCTATGATGTGAAACCCATGTTCACCATATTCCTAGCCAGCACCCATAGAGGTCACTGTTAACTTCAGTTTACATACCAGCAGATGGATGTTGTGTCATGAATTTGCTTTATTTAGTTTCATTGCAAAGACATGTATTTATGTAGTAATAAATAATAATAAACCCCATAATGCATTGTGTTCAAGCAGATAATCCCTGTCAGATTTTGTTTTAACCCAGTGGTGTGTGTATCAGTTTATAAACAGACTGATGGAGGCCGTGCCGCTAAGCGCTGTCGGAGAGGACGGTGTGGCCGTACCGGAGGACACTCGGGCACTGCAGAGACACCTGTGTGTTACCCAGCTCAGTCGCTGTCTGGGTTTACAGCATACGCCCGACACGCAGGGTAAACTGGGCATCATCAAAGAGCTGAAAGCACATTACCATCACGGTTTACAGTTCGGTAAGCAGACGACTAGACAGGTTAGGATTTAAATTTCCAATTGTTATGTTTCAAACTGTTGGCTGTTTCCTGAGTTAAACTGCTCAACGCGAAATAAATCATATAGATGTGGTCAGTTTCAAGTAAAATAGATGCTTTTTGCTGTGGCACCATCGGGTAGTTTGACAGAGTCACCACTGAAAATGTGTAAGTGCTGTTGTGTTAGTTAATAAATGAAAAGCACAGCACTACAGATTATTTTCAAACAATAATATGTTGGTTAGGTTGGACATAATAAAATGGTAGTAATGCATATGAACTAGGGCTGTCAAACGATTAATCGTGATAAATCGCATACAAAATAAATGTTTTTTTCCATAATGTATGTGTTTGCAGTCTGTGCACTGTGTAATTATTTCATATAGTGCTGCCTCACGATTAGTCGCAACTAATCGTTTGCAGAATAAAAGTTTTTGTTTACATATAATATGTGTGTGTGTACTGTGTATAATAATTATGTATAAATACACACACACACACACACACACACACACATGCATATATATAATTAAGAAACATTTGCATGTGTATATGCATGTTTATATTTACATATAATTTATATTATATATAAATATAAATACTTATTATATAAATATTTTGTTCCTTAAAATTATACATGTATGTGTGTGTGTATTTATATATACATAATTATTATACACTGTACACCCACATATATTATATGTAAACAAAAACTTAAATTGTGCAAACGATTAGTCGCGACTAATCGTGAGGCAGCACTAATTTCATATATTTAAAACACATGCATGTATGTATTTAAAAAACATTTCCATGTGTGAATATACTTTGATTTATTTAGATTTTGATATATTTTATAAAAAAATGTACATTAATAAAAAAACTCATCAATCAATACATGTATGTGGGTATTTTTAAAAAAAATTCCATGTGTGAATATATTTAGATTTATTTAGATTTTGATATATTTTATAAAAAAAATTTACATTAATAAAAAATGTCTTCAATCAATACATGTATGTGTGTATTTATATAAACATAATAATTAGACACAATACACACACAAATATGATATGCAAGCACAAACTGTATTTTGTATGCAATTAATCGCGATTAATCTGTATTTTGTATGCGATTAATCGCGATTAATCTTTTGACAGCCGTTATATGAACATTGATGCATTCTTGTCCATCGAGTTGCTTTATGAATTTACTCCTGTAAGTATTGATTTGAGTTTAAATTAAAAAGCAGAATTGTATTTTTCCCTGTTTGTTTGCAGGAACTTCCTGTTTAAAAACAGAGCTCCAGTTTTCTGATATGTACTGCCTCATGGCAGCTCATCTGTACATAGACCTGTGGATAGAGACGGGTAAGCGTTCGCCTCGGACCTCTCTCTTGTTTTTGGTTGATGTTACTGGTGGTGAGTTAGTTATGGTGTGATTATTTGCAGGTGATCAGAAGATGTTGTGGCAGAGTCTTGGTCTGTTAGAAGAAGGTCTCTCTCACAGCCCCGCCAACGCTCAATTTAAACTGCTGCTTTTACTTCTGTACTGTCGTCTGGGGGCTTTCGAGCCAGTGGTGGATCTTTATTCCAGCCTGGACGCCAAACACGTCCAGCACGACACTATAGGGTAACGAAACTCTGGTCTCTTTATCCCGTGGTGAAACTAATACTCCAAATATTATGTATTTCTTGTCCTAGTCCTCATATTGAGAGAATCATGATAGTTATTCTCCTATTAGGTCCATGTATCAGACTTAAAGGAAAACACCACAGTTTTTCAATATTTACTATGTTCTTACCTCAACTTAGACGAATTAATACATACTTATCTTTTTTCAATGCATGCACTTAATCTTTGTACAGTGCGTGGTGAATGTGTTAGCATTTAGCTTAGCCCCATTCATTCCTTAGGATCCAAACAGGGATGAATTTAGAAGCCACCAAACACATGTTTTCCCTATTTAAAGACATGAGTAGTTACACAAGTAAGTATGTTATTGTACTAATATACAATACAGCCATACAATAAAGTTCTCAATTTTTATACGCTTAACAAAATTATCACATTTTGTGCCACCATACTTACTCGTGGTGTTTTCCTTTAAGATGAGTTTATTATGACCTTGTCAATGAATAGTTTATTCTTTTACTATTTACTGTGGACTGTATATTTTCACAGTGGCATACATTATAAAGTTAAAATGCATCGTGAATGCTGTTTCACAGCAGGTGGTAACGCTGTTGTTTTGTTTTTGTTTGGTACAGGTATTTATTAACCCGTTATGCAGAGGCTTTGGGCCAGTTCGCAGCTGCCTCCCAGTCCTGTAACTTCTCCCTCAGGTTTTTCCACTCCAACCAGAAAGATGTACGTTGGATTTTTGTACACAAATTCTTAAAAATTTCTTAAAACCACAAAGCCAGTCATAAGTTGCACGTGTATATTTGTAGCAATAGCCAATTAGGGCGTCACGATTCATAAAATCATAAATTTAACTCCATGGGAATTGATTCTCATTGGGTTTTTTTTTTTTCAACAAAAACATTTGCGATTAAGTACAGTGTTTCCCACAGATCTGAAATTTACTTGTGGTGGTAGCTGGTGAAAAGGGCAATCATTATTATCCACCGACAAAAAAATGGTCTACTATACATGTAACAAGTAAGGGATAATGTAGAGGCAGCCGGTAGTTATCGGGAAATAAGCCCCGACAGTGTGATCAGGACCCGACGCGAAGCGGAGGGTCTTGTATCACACTGAAGGGGCTTATTTCCCGATAACTACCGGCTGACTCTACATTATCCCGCTTATTACACGGCTACTTGTCACATAAGAAAAAAAACTGGACATGAATATGAATTTGAAACATTTTATTGGCATATTTGTTTTAAATTAACATTTTTATCCTTCCGCGAAACTTTGCACAGATGCATAAAATGATCGTAATACCTTATTAAGATCCTCTGCTTCATACTTGTCTGTCTCCATTTTTTTCTCTTTAACCAGTCTTTGAGAAGTTTTAATGCCCATTCTGTATTTTTTTGTGTGTTGGCTTCGTAGCTGTCATGCTCTATTTTGTCAAGTTCAGTCTCAGTAAGCTCTCTGTGTCTTGTCGTGGTTGTCGAGTGTTTGTCACAAGATGGCGCCAAACAGACAGTAATCTTTATTGATCTTTATTGGCGCGGAGCGATCTTACTCGTAAAGTAGTACCGGCTATGCGTTATTATTTTGGAGCGGTTATTATTCGAAAAGAACGAACCTGCAAATGTCTCAACTGACCAATCAGAATCAAGCATTCCAGAGAGCCGTGTAATAAAGAACTAATAATGTGTGACACAACACAATACTTTGATTTATAAAACATTCATATTAATTTCACATTATAGTTCATTAATCTAACCACCCCAAACTTTTTTTGCCATAAACAAAGCTGACACTGTTTGTCAAAGCACCACGAAAACACTTTATGTTTTTGCACTGATATATGAAGCAATTTGATGACCCCTTTTATCAAACTCAATTATATACAATACTATGTATACTATAGCCTATATAGACAGTGCAGGTCTATAGATTATAAATGTGACTGATGTTATAATGTTAATAACTTCTATAAGATAGGCACTTTTACTGCTTCTGCTTTCTATTTCTCTTTTGCCGATTAAAAAAAGCTTAATCCACTAATTATTTCAGATTTAAAAGTCTACTTGCTGTGCTGTCCCGATGACAGACTTTACATTACAGCTTTGCGTTTTTTATATCCTGAGTCAGCTAGAGCTTTGCTCATTCAGTATTAGCACTGCTTTTTGCTACAATCTCTGTGCAAACTGTTTAGATTTTAGTAAAGATATTGTCTATTAATAGTAAGATTAAAAAATGGGATAAAGAAAATGAAGCGGCGCGTGGTCGTGACAAAAGCCAGTTGCTATCGCCATAGAAACCGGAGGCACGCTAAAACAGCACTCGAGCTTTAGCGCGGTAGCGCTCACGGCCGTTCTCCGATCGACTCGGGTTTTACACACAATATTAATCAGACTTGGGACCCGAAGTAATGAACTAGGACCGACCCGGACCCATCTGACCATTTAAAATATAAACCCGGAACCGTACGGGTCCCGCGTCTCAGTGAAGAAAGACCTCTAATGGTAAAACTCTGCTCATGTTCAGAAACATGAAAGGATACAATGTGACACTGAGGTTGCTTCGCGTCGCTCCCAATTCATTGAGAAACAGAGAGCACGTGAACGGACACTCAACGGGAGAGACACAACGTGCTTGCACGCAAAATGAAGCCAACTTAGATGCTATAAACACATATGCACATAAGCATATGCGACCATTTTGGTCGCAGTGTGTTCCCTGGCTGCTCCGTATGTGCTGCTGCAGTTGATCCAGTTTGCCGCGCTGGATGATGAGTTTATGACGCGCTCTCTCTCTCTCTCTCTCTCTCTCTCTCTCTCTCTCTCTCTCTCTCTCTCTCTCTCTCTCTCTCTCTCTCTCTCTCTCTCTCTCTCTCTCTCTCTCTCTCTCCAAAACACGGGTCATCCAGTCGAGTTCAGAAAATACGGAAATTCGTAAAGTGATTTTTTTTACCTGGGCGGGTCGCAATTTACCTGGGCGCAGCGCCCAAGTAGAGCCTATGTATGGGAAACACTGAAGTAAAAATTGTGCTACGACTTTTAGTTAAAATTAAATGCCTTTCTGATGGGGATACAGAGGTATTTCCTTTCCTTCCTTTTTTCTGAACAAATATTGTTGCATCATCACTCTTACCAGGGGCAGCAGGATTTTTGCAAATTTCGCAATTTTTTTCCCCTTCTTTTGTGTGAAAATTGCCGCTCCAAATCTACCAAGTAAATAGTTTATGTGGGTTGAGGCTATAAAGGGATACAGCTACGGCCCAATATCTTATTGGATGAGCGCTATTTTCATCCTACACCTAAACCCAACATTTCAGGGCCCAACCCAAGATTTAGGCCGTAGCTGTATTCGATATAGCCAAAACCGCTGTTTTTCATCTTAATTCTACCCCTAAACCCAATATCTCGCAAGATTTGGCTGTAGCTGTATCCCCTCTAGCCAAACTCTGTTTAGGTCTGCCGCCGAGAGAGGAGAGAAATGATCGGGTCTAAATAGTGAATGAGTAGGGTTTGGTTTTACACTGTGTGAGTGTGACCAAGTTTGACTGATATAGCATCATGGATTGTTGTAAAATAAATACGCGAACACGTGAATGCAGCATCTAAATACAGGAAAATACTGTACATGCAAGTGAATCACCCTCATTTAGGAAGAAGATCGTATTTTTGTATGAATCGTAGGGATTCACAATGATTAAATAATCGCCTCACTGCGATTGTTTGACCTCTTCGCGATGATTTCAGATCACCGCAATGATTGCACATCTCTCTAAAAAACACAAGGGGGAGCTGCAGTGCCTGTATAAACAAGATCGTATCAGATTACTTTTAAGTATGTGTTATGTGTATTAATATGTACTGCCAGGTAAACCTTGCAAAATATTTAATTGAAATAAGCGCAACAATGTGTGAAAATTATTTCATAAACAAACAAAAAACATTTATGAGAATGTCAAAGCAACAAAACAGGCAATTTATCATGCAGCCCTACTAAAAATCATTAGGATATTAAGTAAAGATCATGTTCCATGAAGATATTTTGTATATTTCTTACTGTAAATATATAAAAAATGTTTTCATCATTAGTAATGTGTTGCTAAGGACTTCATTTGGACAACTTTTTAAATGTGATTTTCTCAATATTTCGATTTTTTTTTTTTTTTTTTTTTTTTTTTTTTTTGCACGTTCAGGTTCCAGATTTTTTAAAAGTTGTATCTCGGCCAAATATTGTCCTATTCTAACAAACCATACAGCAATGGAAAATTAATTTATTTATGATGTATAAATTCCAATTAAATTTTTTTACCCTTATAAGAAGTTTTTTGGTCCAGCGGTCCCATGCAATGAAGCTCGAAAATGATGAATGTAAAGCCACAATAAATAATAGTAATCCATAAAATTTTTATGTGTTTTAATCTATATTGTATGTGATCATAATGTATTAATAGGGCTCTGTTAAGATGTATGGACTGCTTTTATGGTACTTTTTATTATTTATGACATAATTTATTTTGGGGAGGGGGCTTGACAAAATTCATTCACTACATTCAACTTTCATTGTTTAATTACAGTATTTTTTGAAGACTAAACTCCATCTTATTCTTGCAGACCTCAGAATACATTATTCAAGCATATAAATACGGTGCTTTTGAGAAAATCCCAGAGTTCATTGCCTTCAGGAATCGACTCAATCATTCGCTGCACTTCGCCCAGGTGCGCACAGAGAGAATGCTGCTGGACCTCTTTCTGGACGCTGACATGTTAGTCCTACACCTGACACCTGTTTACCTGTAGTTTAAAACATGGGTGGAGTTTTTATGTGATGATATTTCTGTCTTTTATACAGTTCATCACCATTAGAGGAGAGCGTCAAGTCAATGTCGCTTTGTCCGGAAGAGGACGACATCTCGTGGGACAACTTAAGGGACAACCGTGACCTGACGGTTTTCGTTGGCTGGAACCCCAGGGACCGGTATTGCACGCCAACCTTTTGGTCTCATACATAATAGATTATGTATATGGGATAGATAATCCCAAAATTCTGACCTATACTTATAGTTAGTTTAGTTATACCTTGTGACCGGTTGTGATGTACTGTTATTTTGTCTTACAGGGATTTGAATGACGATCACAGACAGCGTTCTCTAGAGGAAGAAACCCTGTGGCTGAGATTGCGGTCTCTTACTCTACGTTTGATTGGTTGCGTGGCTACGCTGAATCACCCGCCAGCGTCTCGTAACTCGGAAAAGACGACCGAGAACGGCGTGGCGTCCAAACCGTCGTCTTTGCAGACGCTGCTGTCTCAGCTGGAGAACACGATAAACCAAGCTGCCCAGTTCACAGAGAAACATGCGCAGGTCAGATGTCGCTCTGAGATTTGAGTTTATTTCTGTCTGAGATTTGTGAGTTTGATGATTGATGCGATCCACAGCATCAGTACCCGTTTCTGGGTCCCGAACAGTCTCGCTTGGTTCGGGTTTTGGCCAGCGGCTGCTGTCAGTGTCTGCTGACGTCTCTACAGCTTCCTCTTCACCTGCAAGAGCTGGAGATGGCCGGACTGGGTTTGTTACTATTCATCGTATATTTGTTAATATATTAACTTATATTAATATAAATAATGTCCATCTTCTCCTTTGGATCATTTAGGAATTTATATTTAATTCTGTTTATATGTTTTTTTACTAATGTTGAATTGTCTTCTATACTTTCAGATGATTCAGCAGAGCTTCAAACGCAAATATCAAATGTCTTTAAGTCTTTAGCTGTACAACTTCAAGGTACATCACAGATTTATTCTATACTGCTATAAAATTATGCTACATTGGACAAAAATCAGTTTTTTAGTTGATATTTTTAGTAGTGCAAGTACTTTCTCGCTTCATGTCGCCCGTCTCTTTCAATGAGGTCATTAGGAGGCATTTCGAAATCTGGTTGTTATAAACAAATTTGTTGCGTCACTGGACATGCCCACTTCCTGTCACTAATGGCGCCCGTGACGCCGTTTACAGCAAGCTTCCATTGAAATAAATGAGATCATGTCGCTCAGCACCTACTGTTATTGTGGGTTCACACCAGACGCGAGTTACACGATTTGCGCGAGTAGAATACATACAAAGTCAATGCAAAGACGCGTTCAGACGCATCCTCGCGTGGGGCGATGCGAATGGCACGATATGGGTGGCGCGTTTCAACTTGAGCGAAAAATTCAAATGACATGAAGTTAAATCCCGCAAGTAATCTAGAGAGAGTAACGCGATGCCCCGCGTTTGGTGTGTCCGTAGCATAAGTCTGGTGGTCTGAAACGGTCTTACTGTCATTGTTGTGTCTTAGGGTCTTGAATTTGCTTTTACAGAAAATCTAAAAAAAAAATTCCTGTTTTTTACCAGACTTGTTGGAAAAGTGTAAAGGTGACCTGTTTGAAGTCCAAGACGGTCAAAGCAACACGCAAGCCTCTTTACTGGAGAACTTGGTCTACTTTGTTGAAGTGAGAATCACCTGATCGCTAAACTTTACAGCCATCTTGAAAAACTAAAATCAACTCTTCATCCATTTGTTTTCTTTAGATTGTTTGTATCGTCCAGTGGGTGTGTAATTACTGTGGAAGTGTCCTCCGACCCCTAAAGTCCAGCTTACAGAAGAAGAAGAAAAAGAAGAAAGAGACCATCGCTGTAACGGTAACACCGCTTTGATTTACTTTGACAGTTTTGCTGTGATATATTGCAGTGGCCTTTATATTATTGGGAATTTCCTAAAATTTGTTGTTTCTCTCTGATGTAAAGCCAACAACACTCCGGCATGTACTCCTATTCTTCAAACAGTCCCCTGAGGTGTCAGATCCACAGTGGATCTGTCTTATAAATACTTTAAGTACTTAAAAGGGTTTATTTTTTAAGTCCACCTGTGGGAAAATCAGGTTTTTGTTGTTGTTTAGATGTCGTGCTGTTTTTCATATTCGTCATTCAACACCTTTGCTAAGTATTTTCTCAATGGGCCGTTTGCATGTTGTAACTATGTTACATGTAAATTAATGTTTTTATTAGGGCTGTCAAAAGATTAATCGCGATTAATCGCATACAAATTAAAAGTTTGTTTTTGTATAATATATTTGTGTGAGCTCTGTGTAATACTTAAAATATTATGTGTATATATAAATACACACACACATATACATGTAATAATTAAAGAAAAAAATTATTTATGTATAGATTTTTTATTTATATATAATTAAATATTTATTTATCTACATGCATACATACATACATTTAAATGTTTTTTTAAATACATACATATATGTGTGTGTGTGTGTGTGTATGTGTGTGTGTGTGTGTGTGTGTGTGTGTGTGTATAAATATATATATATATATATATATATATATATATATATATTTATGTATTTATATGTATATATATACATGTGTGTGTGTGTGTGTGTGTGTGTGTGTATGTATGTATGTATGTATGTATATATATATATATGTATGTGTATATATATATATTTATATATGTATGTGTATGTATATATATATATTTATATATGTATGTATATATATGTATATATATATATGTATATGTATGTATATATATGTATGTATGTATGTATGTGTATATATATATATATGTATGTGTATATATATATATTTATATATGTATGTGTATGTATATATATATATTTATATATGTATGTATATATATGTATATATATATATATATATATATATATATATATATATATATATATATATACATATATATACATATATACACATGTACATATATACACACACACACATATATATATATATATATATATATGTGTGTGTGTATGTATATGTGTGTATATGTGTATATATGTGTGTTAGGGCTGGGCGGTATGACGGTATATTCCGTTACCGCGGAATAAAATGTCAGACGTAACAGATTTTTCTATTCCGTCTATTCCGCGGAATGCAAATAAGTGGGCGTGGCCAACTCTGCCCTCAAGCATGTTAGACTGAGTGTGACGGAGAAACATGTAAAATAGTTCACTTATAAAAAATGAACGAGTTATTTGTGTAATTTTTATGTTTATTTTTAACAGTTTATTTTTAACATGGTTTCTTAATGGAGGATGGAGGCATTTTGGTAACAGGACAGAGTTTTTAGCATAGCTTTAGCAAATAAATGAAATTTAGGTGCATTAAATATCTGCTAATAGCATGAAGACACTGAGCAAATTGTAGTGATTTACAAAAATGTTTTAATAAAAAAAAACATCAAAGAAATATTGTAGATAACAGGACTGAACATTAAGATTGACATTTACAGTCATATCATCAATACCATAAAATATACAGGTGACGTTTTATCTTCACACGGCCTTCAGAAGATCCAGATAATATCACTTCCTCTTGAAAATGTGATTTTTGGGATATTTCTAGATTTTCAGAGGGGGATATCTTGTTGGGTAACGGGATTGAAAGAAATCCTGGGGACATGACTAAATTGTACACATTTTATAAAATATTACTTTTTCAATAGTAAAAATATTTAAAGCAAAGATGAGATATGGACCCACACAAGAATGCAAAAAAACTAAAGATATCTGAAGAATTTGATGCTTTATATTTAAAGGTAAAGTACAGAGATAGAGAACAGGGACAAATAAAAATGCTGTTTTTATGTAGTTTTTATTCATGTTTAAAAAAAATTTCCAGACATTGAAAGTCAGGGAATTTTTTTTTGTCATGGAATGTCGTGGTTTTTTGTTTGTTGCTTTAAATTATAGTTTATATTTATCAAAATAATTTTTCAAAACTACTTGGGCGAAAAAGCAATTTTAGAATGACTGCTATAAATTATTGTACATAGTATTACATAATTGTCTACAATTGAAACAACTGTTTGTTGGCACTATTTATTCATTTCACGCATTTAAGCTACATTTAATTTACACTACATCATCCCGGACATAGCTTATGGAAATTCAGCTGTTTGGTCAGGAAATTTGACATTTAAATTGAGAGTGGGAACCATGAGTTTAAATCTGGTGTTGGATTAACATGCAGGACACTTTACTTAATTATAAAAAGTATTTTAGAGTTAGTTTTCTTGCATTTTTAAAAAAAGTTATAAATTTTCTTCTACACAGCCACCGGTGCTCACGGCCTTCCAAGAGTTCAACGGCGGTCTGCAGGGTCTCCTCGGTCAGGCCCTGGATCACATTAAGAACCAGGAGAGCAGTTTGACTGCACTAAAGCTGGGATCTCTCACTTTGGATGGACAAACCCAGACTGAGGTGAGTCGCATCACATGAATGAGCTTGCTTCAGTTTGGTTTGTCCAGCAGTCAATCTTATTTTCTCTTCTTGTTCAGGCGGAGGGGACGTTTACGAAGACGGCAATGGATAAGGTGCAGAGCAGTTACCTGCGTTCACTGCAGGAGATCGGAGAACTCTTGAAAAAGAGATCAGACTCATTAAAATCCCTTAAAATCTGACATTAACACGCCATCTAATCCGGTTCCTGACCTGCACGGCACCACGCGGCTGCGACCTCCATCACCGATGCAACGTCCTGTCTCTCTGCGAACATGAAGTCTGTGAAGTCTCTCTCTGTTTTTGTCCTTTTCTTCATCCGCTATTTATCCATCTCAGATAGAGGCACACTGTAAAATCATCCACGGCTTCTGCACAAACATCTATGGTGCTCCACGCAGCACTTTTAAGTGGAAATAAACTAGCAAAACTACATAGACGAAAAGCAATTTTAGAATTACTGCTATAAATTATTGTACATAGTGTGAAGATAATATCAGCAAGAACGAATTAAATTGAAGTGCTTTGTCCTTTGTCATTGTCTTTTACCTTGTTGTCTAACTATTACCGGACGGCCGTAGACCGACGGCTCCAAATTCTGAGCGTATCGTAGCCGACTCGATCGTGTGTGGTAGCCGTTCACGATGCACTGCCGCTGTTCTCGCACAACCACCTGAGAGCAAAGTTTCACCCCGAAAATATTGTGCGAATTTTTGGTTTAATGCACAATTGGATAACATCAGTCGGGTAGGAACAGGTCTTAGTTTTGCTTTAGTTGTTTGTCAACTCGCTTGTTCCCAATCAACTACGACGTTAAGTGCTTATATTACAATGTTTGTATATTACAAATGACTGTACTTGAGCCACAAGCAATCGAGCAATGTAGCTTTTCTTACGGTGTGTATCATTACTTTTTGGAAACAAAACCATCGTCTTAGCATAACGTTAACCGCTACGTAAAAAACACCATTTTCTGTAGAACATGATTGGGAAAGTTCAGGTATAGTTATTAAAATTAGATTTGACCCAACAAAGAGTCACGTTGAAATGTATTTAATGCTTCTAGTGACGTGTTGTCATTGGTCGGCTGAGTTGTTATCGTTTGGACTGGGGAAAATTGTCAAATTGCACTGATGTCCTTGAAAAGTTAGGTTTTATTAGTATTGACGAATACCAAAAACATAAAATTTAGCGAGAGGCATGATAGAGAGGTTTTTTATAAGGTTGATGTATAAGAAGAAGTGCAACTGTTTACAACGTTTTCGAACGCCATTATGAATCATGTTTATAAAGTGACAGCGCGTTATGATTTTTTGGGGGGTGTAATGCTTTTCTTTGTTAAGCTTTTATATTTTAATTTAAGAAAGGGATTGAGCGGCATACTGGTCTCTAATATGTCAACATTTCAGGACTGAAGGGCTCATTTTACGTCGTCGCTGTTACAAACTATGAGGACGCCAACATTTCTGGACTGAGATGTCGAGGTGATTGGAAATGTGTCAGCTGTTAATTTCATTTGTAAGGAAAATCGGAAAAAACACTGGAATGTGAAAAAGGTTTTTTTTAAATAAAATGTAAATGTTGAACATTTGTGTTTGCATTATTAAAAAATCTATTCATGAAATGTTTTCTTCAAATATTGATTATATGATATTTTTACCACAGTTTTTTACTACACTTCCTCATTAGATACAAGACTGGTTAGTCAATAAGATTAGTAAAAGCTAGTTTAAATGACCAAATGTTTAATTAACATTTTATTAAATTTATCTGTACTATACTGTAGTATTAGTTTGCAAATTTGCACTTAATTATTCATAAATCATATTGTTATTAATGTTTTATTTAATCAGTAACATTATATGGCAAAAAATATTTTTTTTATATATTTCGGCCAATATATTTTGAAATATGTTAACAAAAATATATTTTTCACAGATATATTTTTTGGCCATTTATTTATTTTTAAAATATATTCTAAAATTAAATACATTTTAAAGCATTAAAAATATATTTAGCCTCCATATATTTCAAACCAAGGAAATATATTTAAAAAAGCTTTTATATAAAAAAAAACTTTGTTACAAACCTGTAAACATAACGGTTTTACAAAATTTAATATATGTATATTTTATAAGTAAATAACTAAATATACTTTATAAAATTAACTTGTATTTAGCAGTATTTCAAATGAATTTTAGCAAAAAAAATCTTTTTTGCCCTAAGGTATATAAAATTAGAATTTGAAATTTATGTTGATATGTATAGGTTAAAACCATGGTTCAAACTAAATATATTCAATTGAGCATTGTATTTAAAAAATATGTATTTAGCAAACATTTAAAATATAATTTGTTTTGGCCAGAGAAATGTTTTTTTTTTCGTATGGGGAACATAGTTTATTTTGACATTTTGGATAATATCAGAAAATGATTGTGGTAGTGTATAATACTTATTTTATCAGATGGTAATAACTTATTTTAGGTGACAACTTGCATGAATGGTAAGCATACTTGTATACGATGGTATTTACACATGCCTGAGCATGACCGTTTTCACGATCGTCCATCCCAGAATCCACCCGACAGCTGCTGCGGCGAATAATTAAAATGGTACCATTTCCCAAAATTGTGGTAAGACTGGTTTATTTTTCACAGGAATATAATTTCCTGTCAGAATTAAGTGTGAACGCCAAAAATAGCTTGTGAGTAATCTGGTTAAATGACAGTTTAACAACACGGATGTTTTCAATAGCTGAGATGCTCGTGCACACATGCGTCGCAGTTCGGCACGGTTCAGTTAAATCATTGTATTAGCAAAATTTGTATTGTGAACATCAATGCACGTGTCTTAAATAAGGTTAGCAACATCATAATAGAACAGCAGTTTCTTCAAAACGAAGCACGTGTGTCCTATACTCTTAATAACGTCAATAGGGGGCCCGGGTGGGCCTGCCCCCCCATGTAATTTTTTATATAGATTATTTTGCTGCATTGATATTTTTCATTGATTTTAACGTATTTTAAATTGTACTGTTTTAGTAGTTAAGAAAGTGAAAAATTTTTTTCCCGTTTTCTAAATAGTTTTTTTTTTATATCACTGTAGCTTACAATTACAAATATTTGACCACTATGATTCACTGTCATTATAGTATTAAATAAATCATACAAATAATATTTAGGGTCAATCTTAACTTTTGACAGTGTTATTTACAAAATATGATGACATGATCGCCTCGCGTCAGTTGCGCTTGAAATCATTGAGCTCCTACTGACCTCCCCACAGATCAAATATTAAGCTACGCCTGCTATTTGTGTTGTGTCGTTAGACTTTAATAATACACACAACCCACCCATGTGTACCTGAGGGAAGGGTGTGGAGGCCAAAATAAGCCCACACAAAGGATGAGTGCGTACTACATACTAAAAATAAATCAGAGGTGTGTTTTAGACAAGAAACGACAAAAGCCACATGATTTAGTCCCGTGTAATCATCAAACCAAATACAATCTGTGTATGAAAACGTCAAACAAGCTTTTTAATCAGTGCCTGTTCACATACAGTACAAGTCTTTCATTGAATGAAGTCATCGTGTTGCGTTTTACCACACCTGGGACCTTAATACTGTTTACAGTATGAGGAAAACCCCTTTAGGTCCAGGTTACAATTTACCACTAAATCAAATATAAATATACCAAGACAATAAATTATATATTTCTATCTAATAATAACCAACCCCTCCATCTGATTATTGTAGTGTAGTTTGATCTTAATCTCTTTCTAAAAATTGAATTATTAAATGATTATACTATATAATAATTTTTGTATTTGTTGACTGCATAAAATAAGCTGTTTATGGTCTAAAATAATTATAATTCTGGAGTAAAAATGTAACCTGGACGCCGGGTCTAAAAAAGAAATATTGCTGAAAATGCTAACATTTCTACGAATACAAAGCAAATCAGACAATGAATAAACTTTAGCATGGTTCATTCTCCTGAGAACATGAAATATAACGAAAATAAAATTGTGCAACAATAACAGCACTTTGTTTTCATAAAAACTGGTAGAGCTACATTTCTACCGCTGCTCTTACATGAGATATTATTGAAGAGATTAGATTATATCCAAGCCTTTAATGTAAATGATGAAACGTGATTAACCCTCATTTCCTCCAAATATAACATCCACAGACAGAATTTCATTACTTTCCCCTCTTGGATCGTCCTTTTCTGCCCCCGAGTTTGCCTGCGCCGTGAGTCGAGGGTCCGGGTTGTGGGGCGGCGGGGGCCGAAGCGATGTTAATCTGACCCTCCTGGATTTCCTGCCGGGTATCCGCAGGCATCCGGTCGATTTGCTGCTGCGTCTCCAGGTAGAACATGACGTCCCTCAGCTGCTCCTGCAGCTCGGAAATCTGACTGTCTTTATTGGCCGTGGCCTCGTGGCTCCGCCTCTCCTCTTCCTGCAGCTGCGTCTGAAGCTGCACCTGATTGGCTCTCAGGCATCGGTTCATCTCCTGCTCCTCCCTCAGCTCTTGGCTGAGCTTCACGACTTTGTTATTAAGCTGCGAGCATCTGGTTAGAAAGAAAGAAAAGTGTCAACACACTTGATTGCAAAATGATATTTCATACTGAAATTTTAACTAAGCAACTCTTGGCACGGTAACATTTACTTTTACCAACATATGGTAACATAATTATACATTTTTTTATAATTTTACACACCACTATCAACCAAAAATAAATCAAATTCTAGTGAAAAGTCTTAAAGTGGTCCCATATTATTTATGCAGATTTTACAGTAAAAACTGCGGCTACTACGGTATTCTGTTGTAAAGTACGGTTATCAAATTAAGTGTTTTGTTAGGCGTTAAAAACATAAGACATGTTTGTTTTATGGTATGTAAATAAATAAGTTACTTCTTTTCTATAGATTGCTTTTCTTTGGTGAGTTCGTTTAGTTTGCGCTCCAAGCTGTCACACTTGTCGATCGTCTCCTTAAATTTGGCCTTCATGTTGCTGATCTAATGCACACAGAAAAGAGCTGATGTTGGCCATTTTGTATTTACTATCATTCGTCTCTAAATCATTGAGCGATTCTCACCTCCTCTGCTGTGTCTTTCTCAAGATGAAGGATTTTATTTTCCCAATAAATGCGTTGAGAGTCCAGTTGGCTGGTTAATAAATATGAGTACTGTTTATAAGAGAGAACAGACAGAGGTTTAAAACTGCACATATTTCACCCAACAAAGCCACAGAAACACACACAAACCTCCAGCTGTAGAGCATCAATCTTTTCATCTTGACACGTGTCGCCCTCACACTCATACTGCACCATCTTCCCATCAGTTTTACAGGCAACAAGACGATGAACATAATTATCTGCACAAAATGTAAAAAAATACGTTATTAAAGCTTAAAACATACATTTCAAACTAATTCTAGTTCTACTTATAGTACTGGTTTAATTTTTGCTTTGTAAAAATTTTACAGTTCTCATCTGCAATAAAATGTGCATTCTAATGGGGCATACACACCACACAACGCAAGTTTAACGATTTGCGCGAGTAGATTACATGCAAAGTCAATGCAAAGATGCGATCAGACACGTCCTCGCGCTGGGCGGCACGATTGCTGAGGAAACACGAGCACATTCGCGCAAGTTGAAAATATTCTCGAGCAAAAAATTCGCATGAAATAAAGTTAAATCCTGCGCGTAATCTAGAGCGAGCAACGCGATGCTACGCGTTTGGTGTGTACGTAGCATTAGCCTACGTGCTTTAAATACCACACATTGCAAAACACATTTTTTTTATGTGAATCCAAATTTATGAACATCAATAATGAATTTTTATGTAATACATAAGGGCTTAAAGATACGTGAGAACAATCACACATGTATTTTATTATATATTTTGTAATTGTTATATCATTTGTATTTTCCCTATTTCTAAACTTTTTTTTTTCCTTTTTATCTCTGTTTGTGCTAAATGTATTTATGTATTTTCTGTATGTCCAAATACTTCCAACTTAAAAGTATACATTTTCCTATCACCTGCTTAGTACTGTTTGTGTGTCAAGTCAAATTTATTTATATATCGCTTTTTTACTATGTCGCATTGTTTCATAGCAGCTTTACGTGAAAGAGAAGAAAAAAAACAGAAAAATTATATTATAAAAATAAATTTTATATAAAGAGTAGAATATATGGTATTATTGCAAATTTTATTGTCCTAATAAAAAGATCATAATCTAATACAAATTGTATATACTTTTTCTTTGACTATTGGACATTTAGTCAATTATTATGATAAATAACAGGCGTCATATTCAACTAGACATGACTTTCTATCTTACGTGGAAAAGAAAAAATATAAAAGAGCAGAGGTTTGACATTACATAAAGAATTTGCAATAACATAATGAACCCGCATCATTAAGTGCTCCCCAGCACCACCCACCTACAAAATTTAAACAGTAGCTGCGTTTGCATTATCTTTTAAATTGCGACAATTTTAAGTAGCAAATTGAAAATGCGCCCAATGGAAACATGCCAATTTCGCATAAACTCCTATAAATCGCAAAAAAGTTTTTACGCTCGGGTGAGGTGGTTTTTCACGTAGTTCGATCAAGGAATATATCACAAAACTGCAATAGAAACAGTTTTTCCGCATTTACAATCTGACATGCGTAAAAGTCACATGATCATTCATTAAATATGGCACCGTATGTTTTATTGGAGGACAAGACAGAGGAGGTGTGGTCAACTTTATGCAGCAATACAAGAACCGACAATCAAAAAACAGTGTGATTCAGTAGTCGACTGAGCTTTCGTATTATTTTGATGTCATGCGCATGTCGGACTGCAGGGAGGCCGAACACAGCCTGGTTTTTGGAATGACTTACGTCATTACGTTTTTTTTACGTTCCCATAACATCGTTTTTGTTTTGTCTACATTTAGAAAAAAATGCTAAAGTTTGGCGCAAATCTGTAATGGAAACGCAGCTAGTGATGTATTTAAAATGGCAGCTGGACCATTTTAGTAAAAGCTGAACAGAATTTACAAAACCCTAAGCTAATGTCAGCAGTCTCACAGTAAACAAGCTAACTTTGGCAACAAACCAAAATAAGGATAAAAACCTTGCGGCCTAGCCGAGAGGACCAGTTCTCCTATGACACAGTACAGCTGTACCCCATAACGTTTTGTTTAAAACAGCGATTTTTGGCAAAGTATGTGTACTTTCTGATGTCATGTACCTCCTGCATAGTCCCAGACCCTGTGATTGGTCAGCTGCATGGCGTAAGTGTGCTGGGTTTCCTCAAAGTGCTTATATGCGTGGCGGCTGACGTAGCGTCCGCAGCCGATGTGTCCACAAATGAGACAGATCCACAGATTCTATGAGAATTGAGCAGACGTTACCTCAGTTAGCGTTTAGGCCTAATCTGGTTTTTGAATGTGACTGAAAGATTTTTGTTACCTCTTGTACTCCACACTCGAAACACTTGTTCTCCTCCACAGGTTCAGGAGTCTGACAGTATCTGCACACGGGACACCTGCGGGACAGATCCAACCTGTCAGTACTTTACGTGAAATTATTTAAATTCTCAATAAATCTACGTGGTTCTGGTCCTAACCTTACGTAGTACGTAATTCATCATTGATTCATCACGATCTAATCAAAAATGTCATATTAAAAGATGCATGCATTGCAAATGTTTTGTGTCTTTAAACACCTGAACCTGAAACCAGCATAGCACTTTCCTCTTTTCACAAGACAGTTCAAAGGTCATTTAGTATAACAATGGCAGCAGGTTAAAAGCGCAGAATGTAAATAACCAGTTTGCACACACAATTGTAAACAAAGTAATGCACACAAACGTGTCACAATAGAGGAATGTGACAATGACAGAGGAGTGCAATGAGATACATGAGCCTTGAACTAATGCACTGAAACAATGCATGCAATATTTAAAACAGATTCAAGTGATGAACAACATTGAATTCATTTTACATTCAGCAGTAAATGTATGCTGTAGGTCAGGAATTGGATTGTAAAAGTGGACTATGATGTTATTTGTAAATATTAGGACAAACCATTATCAAAACAAATATTTCTTATTATTAAAAAATGAAGTAGAAATCTGAACTGAATCGATTGTTCATTATTCAACTTACGTTGCATCTTCCCATCTCTGTAGGCACTGACTGTGAAAGCTGTGGTTACACAGGGTGGTCAGTACACCGTTCACAGATTCATCCATCCGCTCCAAACACACGGTACACTTGGGCAGCTCGGTCAGATCCATGACGGGTAAACTGGCACCCTAGTTTATTATGAGCATTCACAACTAACTCAAACAGTCCAGAACACAACATCTATTGTTATACACATAAATCACTGCCGCAAAGATTGTGTGTGTGTTTTGTAAATGGAAACAGCTAGTCAACAACAAAAACAGGTTAACCTCAGTCATTCATTTGATGTTTTGGCTTAAAATCTTGCACCGTGATGCTACGGTGCTGTGAATGGTTGTTAGGATGTTGCTATAAGGTTGTTAAAGGGTTGTTTTCTATGTGTGAATCTATGATTTTGTCAGGATTTTAGGGTGCACGATTTAGTTTTGCGTGTGAGTTTTATATGCAGCGTTAATATGTTCACTATTAGCACTAACTAGTCTTACCTCATCAGATTTGATGACCTCTGCCCTCTCCACATAAACTAATTGGCAGACAGCATCCTCAATCGAGTTAAACTGGCGCCCATTGCAGGCTGTGTAGAAACTGTCCGCATCGGGCTGAAAAAAAATTAAACAAGAATTCATCAGGATTTGGGAAGAAATAATCTTATATGTATATATAATGTCAACATCCATATTCAGTTAGTTTCCTACGGAGCCCCTAAGGAGACATGGAGCAAAAATTAAATAAAGTTTTTTTTATGTGCTCACGCAAAACCTTCATGCAAGCACGTGAAACTAAACTTAAAAAAAAATTCTGCACATGAAGATTTTGCGTGAGCTCATGAAACTAAACTTTAGATTATTTTACTCCAATGTCACCTTAGGGGCTCGGTAAGTTTCCCATATGGCAAAAAAAATTAATTTCTTTGGCCAAAAATATATTTTAAATATATGCTAAATACAATTTGTAGAAAATAATGCTCAAATTAATATATTTTTGAATTTAAAAATATATTTAGTTTTATATTAACATATATTTCAAAATAGATTTTTAAGGGCAAGCAAATTTTTTTTAAATTTTACATCCCATACGGCAAAAATGTTTTCTTTGCTAAAATATAAAAATAGTATATTTTTGAAGGTAAAAATATATTTAATTTTAACCTTTTTAAAACTGATATGTTTACAGGTTCGTATCATAAAAATTATTTTTGGCTTTTCTTCCAATGCGACATGAATATATTTCCTTGGATTGAAATATATGGAGGGCTAAATATATATTTAATGCTTTAAAATTTATTTTTTTATATATTTCAAAATATATCATTGAAAAATATATTTTTGTAAACATATTCCAAAATATATGTCAGCAAATAAAAATGTTTGGCCATTTTTTGTATATTTTGAAATATATATATATATATATATATATATATATATATATATATATATATATATATATATATATATATATATATATATATATATATATATATATATATATATATATATATATATATTTATATATATATATTTTTTTTTTTTTAATTTGCCGTATGGGTTTCCCAGAAGACTACAAACTTAAATGTTTATTTACCGAGCCCCTAAGGTGACATTGGAGTAAAAAAATTAAAAGTTTAGTTTTATGTGCTCACGTGAAACTTTCATGTGCTCACGCAAAACCTTAATGTGCAGAATTTTTTTAAAGTTTAGTTTCGCGTGCTTGCGTGAAACGATCGCGCGCGCACGTGAAACTTTCGCTTTCACGTGCGCCCGCGATAGTTTCACGTGAGCACATGAAACTAAACTTTATTTAATTTTTGCTCCATGTCCCCTTAGGGGCTCCGTATTTATTATCCACGTAGGAGTTCATTATTTTATGGATGAACATGTTGCAATTACACAAAATTATTAGGTAGTTCTGGAAAAAACGAATAAATGATTAATAAATAACTCTAAGTTAACTAGCTCACCTGACTTCTAAACTTGATCAGCACCATGTACTGGTTGGGCATGGAGTCTCGGATGATCTTCATGTGCTCCATGACATCATTGAAGGGTGCCACAAACTTCATGAGGTCATGGCTGGTCATGGTGGTTGGCACCGTGAGCACGCAGAGCATGGCGCTGCGCCTCACGTCCTCTGTTAGTGATGTCATCTTACTGTCATCACGGGAACAAGGTGAAAACGTGTCTGGGTGGGTCTCGGCAATGTCAACAATGCAACAAAGTCCCTATTGTTCAGTAAATCTCTTGTTTGTAACAAATTCTACTTCTAATAAAGTACTATGGTATTACTACCTTTGTGTTAGAGTAATATTAAAGTTTTCTTTGAAGTCCCCAGAGCATTACGTAAATATGATTACTTTGTTTTGTAGAGATGCATGATGCCGTGGACGATCTCGACCGACGGGTTCCCGCTGAAAAAGGAGATCTGATCAGGCAGCTGTTTGGACGGCGAGTCTGGAGTCGTTCCCACGTCCGTTTGATCTTTGGGGTTTCCATCATCTGTGGACTTCACGTCTTCCTGACCTTCTTTCGCAGGTTCTTCAGATTTAATCATAAACAAAAACGTCACTCTTTACAATAACAGACTCGATAGAAAGATATTTTGATATGTGAGGAAATGTTGAGATCCATACCCGCTTTGGATTGAAAGGTCTCGATCACCATGTCGCTCATGACCCGGCTGCCCAGGTGCTGATGGAGAATGGTTGCTCGCTCCAGGTCCGTTTTACCGCCCAGTGTGACTCTGGCGGAGGCCAGGCCTTTATCCCTCATCTCATCTTCTGACATCTCAGATACTATGGGATGGAGGACACATGCAGGTGTGAGTAGTCACATTTTACCAGTACCAGCAAACAGCTTTAAAACAAAATAGGGTTGTGACCTGAAAGAGCTTCTGGAAGGCAGCTTTAACACTGAATGTGTGAATAAAAACTAACATTTCGTGGATATCACACAGTAATACCATGGTACTGATTACCAAATTCATATACACTCTAAAAAAATGCTGGGTTATTTTTAACTCGGCGTTAGGTCAAAAAGGGACAAACCCAACCCGTTTGGTTGTAATTTAATCTATAATGGGTTGTTTAAACAACCCATTGTTGGGTTGAAAATAGCCCAGAGTGTAATATGCTGTTTACATGCTACTTCAAGGTTAAACCGTAGTACATATTTAAAAACCTAAGTTACCATAATCCAAAAAACATAGCACTACTTACAAAAAATACTATTAATATTCTGCAAATTGATGACATCACATGATACTTTACACCATGGTATTGAAATTAAAGGGATAGTTCACCCAATAATGAAAATTTTGTCACAGTTGACGGCACCCATTGACTTTCATAGTAGAAAAAAAATACAGTGGGTGCAGTCAACTGTGGAGATAGGTGTAACTACAGAAACGCAGTAGTTTTTCTTTGTTCAGTTGTGAAATGGAGTATTACAAATGCTTTTTCAATCAAATTAAATGTTTAGATGCTCAAGCTTTCTTTTTATTTTAAGATTTGTGCTCAATTTATATTGTTAAACATTTATGACACAACAAAACAAATGGATAATAAACTATACGTAAGGAATAATTGATGACGGGCCGTTGGATTATAACAAACATTTCTCAGCCAATCAGAATAAAGCATTCAACAGACACGTGGTATACATAAAAAAAACTATTGACAATTGTATGTAGTAATATAATAGTATCATAATTCTTACTTTTAATACACATCCATGCATGCTTACGTTGCTATCAAGAAATTTTATATAATATATAATTTTTTATGTATATATAATTTTTTTTTAGAAATTTCTTGATATCAACGTGATTTTAAACGGTCCCAAAGATCAATTGCTCTGCCCACTTCCGGACTTGGACTGCACACCAAAGCTTTTAAATGGCTGAAAACGCCAGGCGGACGCTGACTGACAGTTTTATCAGCTGAGCGCTTTGTTTGCTATGATACTTCTGCTTTGTTTTTCAGTCGTTGAACGATGCACAGGTTGGATGTTGCAGGGTTTCCCGCAGCACTTTTCAGTTCGGGCGGCCCACCTAAGCTGGGATACCCTACCACCTTAACTAGGCTGTCCAAAAAAATTCCACCAAACGCCACATGGCTGAAATGAGAGAAAGACATGGTCTGGAGGATAACTAGCCTATTGATAAAACATTTAATTAATTAATAATCTAGTATGTGTTCATTTTCTGTCATAGTTTCATCAAAATTGAGTTTTATTTGAGTGTTTTAAATAAAATACACCGCGTATACACACAAATCCAACCCTTTGATTGCCACGCCCCCGGCCCGCCCACCTGCACAACCCTACCACCTTAACTAACAAATTTTCTGCGGGAAACCCTGTGTTGTGATGTTTATCCCGCCCCTCCTCCACTGTGATTGGACGTCTGAGTGAGAACTGACATCGACAAGCTGAGCTTTTCACCCAAAGTTGAATATTTTTCAACTTGCGGCGCTCAGCGCTGAAAGCGGAAAAAACACAGAGCGCTGGTGCTGAGCACGGAAAAGAAAATCCCAGCTGCTGGCTTATCTGAAAAGCGCCGTGCTTCCATTGAAAACAATCGAAAACATACGCCAGCCCCCGATGTAAAAGCTTTGGTGTGCACGCTACCTTAGAAGGCATGCACACCTAAGCGTTTAAACGCATCTGAAAACAGCAGGCGGGCACCAACTTGCTTGCGCTTGCTAGCTTTTTTAGCTGAGCACTTTAGTTGCTGTGATACTTCTGCTTTGTTTATCAGTCGTTGAACGATGCGCCGGTTGGTTGTTGTGATATTTGTCCCGACCCTCCTCCACCGTGATTGGACGCCCGTGTGAAAAGTGACATTGGCAAGCGTTTCACCCAAAGTTGAACATTTTTCGACTTTCGGCGCAGACAAAACCTGCCAGCTGCTTTTTGAATAGCGCTGTGCTTCCACTGGAAACAACTGAAAACATATGCTGGCGTAAACGCCTTGGTGTGCACGCACCCTTAGTCTGTCATGATGTATGGTTCTGCGCTTCTGCAGTTGGTTGCAACTGTGGGTTTACCATCATATATAAAAATATCTTCTTTTCTATTCAACAAAATAAAATTATTTGGGTTTAAAACAACATGGGGGTAGGTAAATGACAAAATTTTCATTTTTGGACAAGCTATCCCTTTAAGGTGCCATATTTGCTTGGTCATAAATACCAACGCCCTTAAAACAATGGTATCATACTTCTCCAGTTAAAACTTTATTTGTGGTTTTCTGTAAGAGTGGTCTCAGATATCTACAGACCACTCATAAATGTCATGTTTTACTATAAAACACACAATGTTTATGACACTACTATAGTGTTATACAAGTACCTTACTGCATCATGGTAAATAAATATGGTAAACAAACAGTACTGTAGTACAGTGACAGAGTCTCTGTTATGTAACTCACCGGCGCAGTATTGAAAACCCTGCGGAAAATCAGACTGATCAGCGAGCTCGAGTCTGATCACAACCAGAGATACACTCATGTGTTCAGATGACCAATATCTGATCAATAAATGATCGCGTCTGATGCTACTGCTGCTGCTGGACAAAACAACAACTCAACAAAACAGCATTCATTTAGTCAGACACGAATCAAAAGTATAAATCTGTCGGATTAGATTTGTGTTTTATCATCATAGTTTTATACTTTCACCGCTTAACGAACGTATTGTTTTATTAGTAAGAGGAAAAACGCGTGAAATCAACAATGACGTCTGAAAATGAAAAACAAATTACTGAGTTACTTCCTGTTGTCTAGAAGAGAGGAATTTCAAAATAAAAGCTCGCGAAAGATTATTTAAAATAAAAGTTCGTTTTTAGAATGGAACGTGCGTGCGCGTGCGTGCGTGCGTGTTATATTTAATCTTTGTTTATTTGTTTGTTATTTTGTTTATTATTTCTATTATGTCTTTAATCTTTGTTTATTTGTTTGTTATTTTGTTTATTATTTCTATTATGTCTTTAATCTTTGTTTATTTGTTTGTTATTTTGTTTATTATTTCTATTATGTCTTTAATCTTTGATTATTTGTTTATGTTATTTTTGTTTATTATTTCTAATCTTTGTTTATTTTCTTTATTTCTTGTCTATAATCTTAGATTATTTCATGAATACATATATGATGGATTTATGATGGATTAACTATCTTAACCAATATTTTATATGACTTTAAATAATAGGAGGAGGATTATTATTATTATATACGTTTAGTTCAAGTTATCTGTATTGTCATTCTGTTTTATGTGGAGATGTTATGTCTCACCTGACCATGGTCCTACATCATTAAAAAACATATATAAACTTTAGATAGCTAACTTACTAAAAATATATAAATGTACATACAGAAACTATAAACATGTACATAAACATATAGAATAAAAGTCATATTTTACTATGTGAATAGCATACAGCAGTATTTGTTGCAATGTGTCACCTTTGACAATAATGGGAATAAATACCAAAACACATTAACAGTATTATTTGTGTTAACCAGACTAGTGTGACAAGTCAACTCTTTAAAAAAATGTTTTAGCCACAAACACCCAGAAAAGTCGGTGAAAAGTTTAAAAGCATTTTCACACAACCTTATCAGTAATGGTCTGGTGTGCAAACACAGAGTGCTTTTAGCTATAGAAAGCTGCTTTATTTGCATATCACATCAGAAGCGTCTCAAACACATCAACAAGTAACTCAAACTCCACCCTGGTAAACTCACAAAACAGATCACATTAACACCCAAAATTAGTTAGTCATCTCCACTGAATAGTTGACTGCATAGAGTCATATGCATAAAAGATAGTATTGTTTATTATAATAATCTTCAGATTAAACAAGTTGACTAAAATCGCTGTATTACGTTACAGGAACATATTACAGGGAAAAACCCAGAAAGTTGACCTGTCCTGTAAAAAATATTTAACTAGTGTTTTAATCATTACTATTCATAAAGTTTTTATGTGATACGTTTACTAAAGGACCAGGAAACATAACCAGTAAAGGCAGAATTGTTTATAATAGTGAAAAAAAAATGAAATGGTGAGGTATAATATACATATTTCTAAATATATTTACATAAAAATACAAGCTAAAATCTTTAACCGAAGATGAAAAAAATTATAGTGTGGATTATTTTCAACATAGTTTCATTCGGTGGACCACAAGACGAACAATAAAGTGCAAACAGACTATTTTTAAAGTCACAATCAGCAGTGCATTATATGCTAAAGGGGGTGTGGTTTGTTTTAAAAAGGAGGAGGAGTCAGAACTTGCTGGTTGTTAATATGACCGTATTCTTGAGGAAGTCACCTCCTCTCTCCTCTTCACTGTGAAGCTTGTGAAGGAATTTGATGTCTGAAAGCCACATTTCAGCAGCCATTCATACTGTTTATTTAAGGTAAGCAAACTCATTTTTGCTGTAATACGCACTTTCTTTTTCTTTCTCTAACTTTACTTAATATATTTGTCTTCCTGTATAACTGTTTGCATCTGAGAATGTTTAAGCATTGCAGCAGAGACAACACTTCTTTCTTTTCTTTTTTCACTTCTAAACTTCCCACTTCCCCCATTTCAGTGGTCGCAGCGAAAGCAGACAACCAAGACTAGTTTGTGCACGACCCAAAACTCTCATTGGCCAATGATCAAAGCCAAAAGCTTGAGATGAAATGATTAAATTGGTGGAAAATGTCCACACAGAGTCATGGTTTCAGACTATGGGGCAGTTTTTTATTGCCCTCCAGGGAAAGGGGTGTGTGAAACTTCCAGGAAGGAAACCATATCTGCTTTGGCAAAGTTCTTCATGAAGGAAAAGCAGAATGTGAGGAATGCTGAACGTTTCGTTTGCAGAAGTTCTTCTAGCGTGGTTGAATATGTCTTTGTTCAACTTTAGTAGTAGTTTTAAGAAGGTTTCCGTATAAATAGGAAAATTGAGAAGTCTCTTAGCAATCTGATTCTGCAGCTTTTGTCATGAGATACTTGATGGTCCGACAACACAAAGAGGTCTTTTGTTGACTTTCTTTGTTTTGCATTGCAGTTGAAACTGTTTTATACGGCGTATCATTTGCATATGTATAGTTGGACAATACCAGTAACCCTGCCAGTCTGCAGCTAAACCACCTACAGTTTAGGAGTATGAATGAAGACTGTTTAAACCACAACATGACCCTGTTTATAACTACATCTGTGCTTTTGTTTGCATTCATTTATCTTTTGCAAATTCAAACCGTAGCTTACGGGAGATCCCTCCTACAATCCCTTTAAAACATACAGAAATAGAAAGCTGAATTTGCATCACAGGGGGTTTAATGAATCAGACGACCTACGCAGAATGAGTCATCATGTTTGAAAGATTTCATCAGCTTCATTCAGTGACTTTACAAAATATGCTTATGTTTATTTGACCTTATTTTATTGATAGAAACAAGGCAGAAAATCTATGAGATTTTTCAAACAGGTTTCAAAGCATTACATAGTACTGACAGCACAGGTAAAAGTTCAAAAGTGTTGGATTTATCTTCAGCTTTTGATAGTGTCGATCATGAAATTCTCATCTCTCGGGATCGAACATTATGTGGGTCTAGGACAGGAGTGGGGAACCCTGGGTCCTGGAGGGCCACTGTCCTGCAGAGTTTAGTTCCAACCTTAATCAAACACACCTGAATTTCATTTCCAAGTTACCCTGAAGACTTGAATTAGATTTTTCAGGTGTGTTTAATTAGGGTTGGAACTAAACTCTGCAGGACAGTGGCCCTCCAGGACCAGGGTTCCCCACCCCTGGTCTAGGAGGTCAAGTCCTACACTGTTTTTTTTTACAAATCTATAATTTCACCTCTTCACAATGGCATTTTACCTGTGGAGTTCCTCAATGCTCGATTTTATCTCCTATGCTATTCTCTCGACTCTATACCTACTTCCTATAGGTTTTACATTTATGAAGTATGATGTATCTTTTCATTGTTATGCAATATGCAAATCTACCTGGCTGTGACCAAGAAACCCCATGTGCACACATGTCTAAATGAGATAAAATCGTGGCTCATCACTAATTCCTTCTTTTTTAATTCTGATAAAATGGAAATTATTTGTCTTTGCCCCCCCCCCAAAGCCAGAGCCCACTACCAACCTTATTTTACCCCACTGCAGCTCCCCATGTCAAAAATCTTGGGGTTATATTTGACACCAATCTGTCATTCGATAAACAAACAGTTCAGTTGTTGGTTCCAGGTTTTTTCGCCTTCGCTCAAACCTTTTCTTTCGGAGCGCTCCTTAGAGACTGCTATCCATGCCTTTATTACATCACGGCTGGATTACAGCAACTACCTTTATTATGGCATCACAAAATCGTAAATTTACCAACTTCAAATAGTAAAAACTGCTGCTGCTAAATTCTTAAAAGCTGTAAAAAATTGATCATGTTACACCCCTCCTACGATCATTACATTGGATGCCCAGAGTTTCGCATTGAGTTTAAAATCTGTCTAATTGTGTACCAATCCCTAAATAATCTTGCCCCCCTCTTACTTATCAACCCAATTCCATATGTACATCCCTAATAGAAGCCTTCAATCCAACAATCAATTTTTCCTTCAGATTCCACAAACCAGTTTAAAGACAAAAGGAAATCATGCCCTAGCTGTTGTTGACACAATACCTTCATCTAATGGTGTTTATCGACTATCAAAAAATCAATGAAAAGACTTTGAGCAAAAAAAAGGTAATGTTGCCCATATTATCCACCATAATATCGCTCTAACTTTTCTAATTTTTCGATGCCGGTGACTTATTTTTCGAGGGCGCACAATGCAATGTTCATTAAAACGTATTTAGCTCATCATGTGTGTGGCTCTTCATGTTAAAATATGTGTTTGTCGTGTGAACTTATGTGCTTTATGCATCATGTCAAAATACATGCCTTCTGCAGACGCCTCAAAGGGGTTTATGATAAAAGAGACGCTCGGGTTTGCCTGATACTCATTCTCATGTGTAATCAGAGTTTAGTGATTTATACTCTTGTGAGTATTTTGTGAATGTGAGCTTCACTTTTATCATAAACCCATTGATGCGTGTGTAGCAGGCATGTATTTTGAGATGACGAGTCACACACATGACACCCCGAACACATATTTTGAATTCTCGCCTTTTTGGAAGAGAAATCACCGGCCGCCACTGATGTTTATAATAATCCACATTTAACTGAAAGCATAAATGTCATCCTGATAGTTTAATCTCTATTTCTATTGACAGATGGAAGAACACGACCCAGCCGACAGACTGACAGGGAACCAAATGGAGATGAAAGAAAATGGGACGGCGACTTTCGCCCAGTTCTCTTCCAGCATTCGTGCCATGGTGCGGATTCGCCAGAAGTACCAGGTCATGAAGAAACGCAAAGTGGAACTCATGTCGGCCCACAGCTACATGTCTCAACGCTCCACCAGCCCAAAGATTTTCACGTTTGAAAATCTCCACACTCCTGTTACCGTCAGCCCGGTTTCCCCTCGAAAACGAAAGAAAAGGAAGGGGCGAGTTTTGTATCCCAATAGCAGCTTAAGGGCCGTTCCAACGAAAGAGCGAAGCCAAGCAAAGAACTGCCTATACTTGTTATTCATCATCGTTTTTCTACAGATTTACAATGCCATCGAAAACCTGGACGACCACGTGATCAAATATGATCTGGAGGGACTGGAAAAGACTCTTAAAAGGGAAGTGTTTGGCCAACAAGAAGCAAGGGAGCACATTCTGGGTCATTTACACGATTACCTATCAACTTACGTTCACAATAAACCTTTGATGTTGTCGCTTCACGGACCTACGGGAGTGGGCAAGAGCCACATTGGGCGATTGTTGGCTCAGCATTTCCGTTCGGTGGTTGGCGACCGGTTAGTCATGCAATACTTTGTGCTACACCACTGCCCTACAGATGAAGACATCCCACGATGCACGAAAGATCTAAACGCACAGATCACTGAGATGGTCAAACAGGCCGAAGAAGAAGAGAAGATACCGCTGTTCATCTTCGATGAAGTGGAACACATGCCCAGCGAATTGCTGGATACGTTACGAGATGTCATTGACCTCCATAACAACAACGAATACTTAAACGCAATCTACATTCTCATCAGCAATCTGGGACATGAAGATATCACCAAATTTGTCCTTCACAACTCCAGCGTCTCCACGTCGGGACGTTTAAGTTTGAGTCAGGAGCTCACTCCGTGGCTACGCAACTACCTGCAAAGGTATCACTCGCTTTTCCTGGAGGTGGAGTTACTACCTTTCACGCTTTTAGAGAAAAGCCACGTAATGGATTGTTTTATAGACGAGATGTCCAGAGAAGGATTTTATCCCGACCGCTCGCACGTAGAAAGACTCGCAGAAGAACTCTCTTATTATACCGTAGGCGAGCTGGAATTTTCTCATAGCGGATGCAGGCAAGTTGTGGCAAAGGTGAATCTTCTCTGAAACAAAGTCTGCTGTGCAGATGATCAACGCAAGACAGTGATATGTGTTGGACACAGATGGGAGTCTATATTTTGTGTCTTATTGTCAATCATTTCACGTATGCTGCCTTCACGTGCTATCAAATATTGGATCTTTTTTGAAGTCATGATTACGAGCTTGGTGTGTTTAGGTGCTTTGTTGTCGGAAAGAATGGAGGACACTTGGTTCACTTTCATGTGTCGTGGGTAAAAGTTGCGTGTGTCCTTAAAGATAATATGTGCTACGACAAGGCAATGAAGCTAATGGCATAGCAGAAATCATTCGCCCATCTTGGGAATTCGGGTATCAACATAATTGTTTAACATCCTAGAGGTTAACACGACATCAGAGGACGTTCACGTTTTTACCATAGGAAACTCTTATTTACCATAATTCTGATTATGGCACGTGAAGGCAGCATTAATTTTTATGCAACGTTGTTGTTTTTATGTATAAAATGTTACAACTGGGCATTATAGTTGAAAAGTGCAAACAAACGATATGAGTGAGTATTTTGTTTGTCATCTGTTCAATGTGAAGTAGATCTATGATCTAAATAACACAAAAAAAACTCAACTGTTTTCTTCATTTATTTATTTTTTAAGTTGGACAAAATGAGGACATTCAAAGCTCAAGATAGCAGTCAAAATAGTGCTCATAAGAAGTGCATTGATGTAAATCTGAATATCATTCAATAAATTCATTCTTAGGAGTTTAGGAGACTTGTTTTACAATATGTAAGTATGTTATATGTGGGATTACACATCTGTGGCCGTATGGTTCATATTCAAACATTGACACACTGCAAAAATATTTTTTTACTTAGTATTTTTGTCTTGTTTTCAGTACAAATATCTAAAAATTCTTAAATTAAGATGTATTTTCTTAATGAGCAAAATAAAAAATAAAATAAGTCTAGTTTTTAGACAAAAATATAACATTTAAGTGAATTTATGCTTAATAACAAGCAAAACAATCTGTCAATGGGGTAAGAAACTTTTCTTGAATTAAGTGTTTAAGAAAAATATAATATATATTATATATTATAATAAAATATATATATATTTAAAAACTAGATTTATTTTCTTTTGCTCATCAAGAAAATACATCTTGATTTAAGAATTTTTAGATATTTGTACTGAAAACAAGACAAAAAATACTAAGTAGGAAAGACGTTTTTTGCAGTGCAACTTTTAAGTTTAGATTGCTGGTGAAGAAATTTTCTCTCACTACAGAGTTTAACCATCAATAACTGTTTAAGAAAGTGTGCAAGCTTTATAAAAAACATTCTGTCCATTTGGTTTCCTGTAAAAGTTAAACTACAGAAGCCTTGCATGTGCCCTACAAGTGCCGTGTCATGCAACTACCGGTCTTCTCTTATCAACGCCCCAAATGGTTAACACGTAAAAAAAAACACAGGCATGACTAAACACACTTCCGATATTTCTATTACGTACAAACCACAGTCGTTAATACATCGCTTCTCATGTATTTTGGTGCTCTACACATACACCCTTATTTGATCTTAAATTAAACATCCTTGCATAATAAATTAGGTGAGCATTAAATATTTTCCTTTAGAAGGGCAAATGTTATTGTTGGCCACCGAGTGTCTTACAGATTTAATCATTAACATGCTAAGGGTTGTTAGTCATTGAATGTTAGTTGGGTGTGCTGAGTTATTTTGGGATGACTTGAGGTTCACCGAAAGGTCTCAAATCTTAAGCACTTATGCTTCCAATTCAAAGCCCAGTCCAAGTTTGTGTCCACCAATGCTGAAGTTTTTCCCATCGATGACAGCTGACAGCATGAGTTTTACCCCTGCACAGCGAGAAGATCATTTAGATTTAAAGATTAACATTTAAAACACTCATAGGGGTGGTTTCCTGGACAAGGCTTAAGTCAAGTCCCAGACAAAAATGCATGCTTGTCTTAACTGAAAACATTGTTTTGATGCACACCAGTATTGTTTTTGGAGAAGGCATGTTTGAAAAAACAATACTTTAATGACCTAATATAACTAAGGCCTACATTGCAAAAAATGATTTTCAAAAAAACATTTTCTTAGTATTTTTGTCTTGTTTTCAGTAAAAATATCTAACAATTCTTAAATTAAGATGCTTTTTCTTGATGAAAATCAGTCTAGTTTTTAGACCAAAAATATCAGATTTAAGCGATTTTGTGCATAAAACAAGCAAAAAATCTGCCAATGCGGTAAGCTAATTTTTCTTGATTTTTTTCTTGAATTTAGTGTTTAAGAAAAATGTTCAAGATTTTTTTGCTTACACTGCAAAAAATGATTTTCAAGAAAAAAAAATCTTAGTATTTTTGTCTTGTTTTCAGTAAAAATATCTAAAAATTCTTAAATGAAGATGCTTTTTCTTGATGAGCACAACGACCCAAGAAAATAAGTCTAGTTTTTAAACCAAAAATATCAAATTTAAGTGATTTTGTGCATAAAACAAGAAAAAAAAATCTGCCAATGGGGTAAGCAAAAAAATCTTGAAAATTTTTCTTAAACACTTAATTCAAGAAAAATTCAAGAAAAATTTGCTTACTCCATTGGTAGATTTTTTTGCTTGTTTTATGCACAAAATCACTTAAATTTCATATAAAAATTAGACTTATTTTCTTGGTTCATTTTGCTCATCACGAAAAAGCATCTTAATTTAAGAATTTTTAGATATTTTTGACTGAAATCAAGACAAAAATACTAAGAATTTTTTCTTGAAAATAATTTTTTGCAGTGTAGTCCTGGATTAATCTAAACCCTGTCCGGGAAACGGACCCAATATTTGTAGTGTACAAAAATAACAATGTACTAAAAATTTATAAAAGTAGGGGAGAGCAGGGCACAAAGTGACGCTTTTTGGCTTTGCCTCTATCATTAAAAAAATATTAAAGTTAGATGAATAATTTTTTTACACAATCAACACAAACATCTCTGCTACAAATGAACACTTAAAATTTTTTTGTGAGAACTACCGTTATCATACAATTACAACAAAAGTGACAGGAGTACTAGAAGTTACTGACATGTTTCAAAATGCTGTTAGGTTTTAGGTAACAAGATTAAAATAATATAAGGTTAGATTTGGTGACTTAACCCAACTCAGAAATCAACAAAAACCGTAAGATGAAGAAATTTACTTTCATTCCTCCTCATTCAATATCTTAACCAAAACACATCAAAACTTTCACAAATTCACAGGATATCTTCTGACCGCACAGATTGCTCGGCCATGTAGAAATATATAAAGTAGTCGTGTTGCAATTAACCCTGCGTTTGTTTGTGCACCGCTCACCCCTAAATTCAAGTATCCTTTATTTTTAGCTGTGATTGTAATATAAAGTCATTGATCAAACACTGATTATAGATTATAGAAGGGAAAACCAGAAGATTGAATGATTACCGGGTCGTAGACTCTGAGTGTAACCGACTCCAATCATACTGCCGTTGTTCACCTTGGCCTGTTTGAGGAAGTAAACAATTACAGACAGGTTGGTAACCAAAAACTAAAGTAGCCTAATATCACATCTAACTATAAAATGATCTCTTTATTAAACATGAACTTACATATAAAGAGGCGTCTTCATCTATCTTGTACTTCGTAGCCACTCCGAAGCGTGTGTTGTTGCTGCCGGCGGTCCAAGCCAAAGTGATGGCCGTCTCCAACTGATCGTTCAATTTCTGATAAACTGAACCTCCAAATTCTGCTCCAGCATTACTGGTGGACACATTAGACACATTATATCTGTAACACGCTTGAAATATTTTGAAATATACTAACATATAATATATGTATGTTTTACCTTACACATTGGTGTGAAGCTGAAAGTCTTCAGCCTTGTAACCAAGAGCAAAGTTATTCTGCACCAGTTTGGATTTGGCTGTGTCAAACGCCATCTGATATCCCACTAGCCAACCTTCATAACCCAAAACTGCTGCCGAGTGCATGACCGGGCCTTCAAAATCCAGCTGTTACAGCTGTTCTTCAGTTTCGCTCTTTTTGCTGAGAAAATTTTTAATTAAAACAATGCCATAAGAGCAGATACATCCCATACGCCTAAAAATATATTTTCAAATTTGTAATTTGAAATATTTCAACATATAAAAAATAGCCTGAAATATATTTTGAAATATGTTTACAAAAATCTATTTTTCACCAATATATATTTTGGCCATTGTTTTATATTTTAAAACATATGTTATAAATAAATATATTTTAAAGCATTTATATTCATGTCACATTGGAAGAAAAAGAAAAGATAAAAATAAAATATATATATTTTTAAATATACTTATGATTTTATATTTTATACATACTTACACATTTTATACAAACTTTTATATTATGAACAGGAAACGTATATATATATATATATATATATATATATATTTTTTTTTTTTTTTTTTGCCATATAGGTTGCCACTGAAATACCTTTTGGAATATATAAAGGTTAAACCTAAATATATTTTCAAATTCAAAAATATATTCAATTAAGCTTTACTTTCTACTAAAAAGTATTGAGCATATATTTAAAACATATTTCTGGCCAAAGATTTTTTTTTACAGAAAATTATTTTTAGTCATGCCTCAGTATGTTTAAAACAACAGGAAACATGTTTACCCAAATAAACCCGCAGTAGTAGCCAGACGAACATGATCCAAAGAAGAAATGTTAAGCTTTTAGTTATAAAAATTATACTCTTTTGCCTTTATTGCTGTTTTATTAAAACTTTAATAAAACAACTAAACACTTTATTTCTAAGTGAATGAACTTCTGCTTGTGATACTGTTACGGCTCTGTCCGTTCGCCTGCTATGTTAAATTTTTTCAATGTGCAAATAAAAGATGAGTTAAAATGATGAGTGATCCACACTTTTAAACCAGCTCACCCTGTATTTGGTACAAATGACGTGTCCAAAGCCACTTTCAAACCCTGGGCAAGCTGAGAAAATAAACGAAGACAGATGATTCAGATGAATGCTTGCCGAAGATTCACATGAATGCTTGAGTTTTATCTACTGACCTGATCTTCAAATGAGATCTCTGTGCTGAGCGTCTTGTCTGTGTTCCACTTCTGATTCAAACTTAAGCCAAGATCTTTCATCTTATACTTGGTCTCCAAAGTCCCACAAGCTTTGCCCGTTTCAGTATTGGTGGATCCAGATGTGTTAAACTCCTGGAGATCAATAAGAGTTTACTAGGACATAAACAATTAGGTAAACAATATATACATTTGTAACCCTGCCTGTGAAATCCAGGCCAGTTTGGTTACATGCTGTCAACACATTGGTACACATTGGTAACAGGAAATCATGATTTTCAGCTATAAGACAAGTCGAACAGAAAATATGATATTGTTATGGTCTGTAACATCTTGTCATCCATATCAATGAGTACCAAATTATTCAAACAATTACAAATAAAATTACAAATTTATTGACTTTGTACACCAAATTTACTTGCAATTACATAATCATACACTGCTTATAACAGTCAAACATTTAGCAGATAAGTAAGCATTATAAGTTTCCTTATTATTGCATTCATACCATGTACACAACTCTTATTATTATGACTACGTAAATACAGTTTTACATTCTACGGCACCTTTCAGTTATAAGTCGCACAGGGATATTTATAGAAATAGCCAACAATACATTGTATGGGTAAAAATTATCGATTATTTTAATGCAAAAATCATTAAGATATTAAGTAAAGATCATGTTTCATGAAGATATTTTGTAAATTTCCTACTGTAAATATATAAGAAATGTATTTATTATTAGTAATATGTGTTCCTAAGGACTTCATTTGGATGACTTTAAAGGCGATTTTCTTAACATTTAGATTTTTTGCACCCTCAGATTCCAGATTTCAAATAGTTGTAGCTCTGCCAAATATTGTCCTATCCTAACAAACCATGCATTAGTGGAAAGCTTATTTATTAAGGTATACATCTCAATTAAATCAAAATTATGTGTGGTCTAGCTAGTGTCTAGGTTCACATATACAAAACACAAATGCTGAATGATCACACAACATCACTAATACAATATAATATGTGAAAGAATGAGATTTATTTAAGGCACAGATCTAAAAAAAAACAGCTGAGGTGGATCTCTGTGTTCCAGAATAGAAATGGTCATAAGGTCTAAAACTAAAATTCTTAAAAACAAATTCATACTTGCACACAGAAAATTGTTGACACAATCTCCCCTTTTAGAGTAAATGATGTAATGTTGACCACAGAAACAGCTTGACAGTCCTGACTGTAAAACCAGCCCACATAAACTGTCACTGTCTTCAAATAATCATATGATCTAAATGTATTTTCCAAGAAGTTACATCAAGGTGATAACTTCTGTTAATATCTACACACCCAAATCATCACTTTAAATTCATCCCTCACGCTCATTACCATAACAGAAAAAAAGAAAGTAGGTCAAAAAATTTAACTCACAACTCCACTCTGAGATTTAGTCTTGACGTCCAACTTCACAATCCCAAAACCTGAAAGAAAACAAAGCGCCAGACATGACGTGAATCACTGTTGACTTTTGAGTTTCCATTGGAAGACAATGAGGGTTCTTACAGTAACCCTTGCTGAAGACATCTCTGACTGCTTTTCCCAAATCTGAGTATGTAGGGGGAACAGCCATTGTGCCTGACACATTAACAAAAGGGAAAAGATCTAAAATATATCAAACTTCAATTAAACATATTTAATAACCTTTTTTAAATTTCATCAAAACTTTACTGTAAACCTCGTGTAAGGTGTACTTACAATGGTAACCAAGATTTTATGTAACCTATGCATGCAATCTGTTCTATCAATCAACAGATCAATCTGACGTGTACTGATGATAAAAGATAAAAGACTGACACATGCGTGGTCTGATAGATGATAGATGCATGCTCTGATAAATGCTTTTCATTTGGGTCACTTTAGATTAACAGCGTCTGCAAAATGTTTAATTGAAATAAAATAAAATAAAATGTTTCATTCAAGAGGGATGAGACTAAAAAGAGGATCAGCTTAACTGATCATTATCAGTTTGGTGGGTTTTGCACAGGACGTAGATGTTGATGTGATGAAACATAGCTACATCCCTTTTGGGTAAAGCTATCAGATATTTGCCTAACTGGCAGGAACGACTAGAAAAAACGAATAGTCATGTTTATGCAGGAGGGGGTGTGTCCTTCAGCTTCATAATCTTAATCATGGAAAGCCTTTAAGACTTAATCATATGCAAGAAGCTTAATACGTTAAACCGACAGGTGAAAACTTTGCATATCATTAATAAAGTTGTTACAGGACAAAACTATAAAGCTGGCTTGAAAAAAAAGGTTTTAGATCATTTTATTCAAGTGTTTGAGCTGATCAATATCTACATGCTACTGTCAAATATTTAATTTCGTATAATTTAAAGTGATGGTTTGTTTAAAAATAATATCATAAAGTCGTACCGTGGATGCTGTTGTTAACAATGGAAAAATGCAATAATGTGCAAAAGCAAAATCTTCTGAGTTTACTGTATTTAGATTTGAGACTCAACTACTGCAGGCACAGTGAAGGAGACAAAACTGGGCATGCGCAGTGGCGTCACAGCGGGAGTAAGATTTCAAAATAAATGTCCTCAGCTAATGAACGTAAAAACAAATCTCTGGAGATTATAATTCATATCTGATTTATTTTAATTTTTTGAAAAACGTAGCATTTTTAAAAAGAGATTTATTTAAAATATTGTTAGATTTGATGATCGTAAACAAAACACTTAGCAATTAGAAAAAAATAATAATAATTAAAAGTTTTTTAAATGGGTAGTTTAAATAGATAGGTAATGTAATTGTATTTGCATAAATATTTTTCTTTTATGAATAATTTAATGATTATATTTATTATTATTATTTTTTATCACTGTGAATGTTTGTACTGAAATTTGGAGTGATGTAGGACAATAAAAAAATCTATGTGAATCGTAACGATTTTATAAAAATAATTTATTTAAGTGTATTGAGCAGTACATAAATTGTGTAGTGAACTAGTGTCATGTAAATATGTTTTTCACGTTAGTTGACCATTACTCAAATCCAACCAGCAGATGTCCTCGCCTCACACAAAAAATTAGAAATTTAGTTTTCTAGTTTATTCAAATTTAGCCTTGATATTCAAGCCAAGGTGTGTCACACAAAATTATCCACAACACAAAATCATCTGTGCTTTTAAAATAAATACTTGTATTTAGACTTGTATTTTCTAAAAAATATCTATATAGTAAATACTACATTTTATTACTAAAATCATAAATACTAGCAGTAATAAGTCTATACAACATCAGTATAAATTATAAAATGACTGAAAATAAACATATAAAGCGGTTTAAATTTGTAAAAGTCACGCGAGCCTGTGATGTCGTTCCACCTTAACAGCGCTGTTGTGTCTGTCAGAAATATGGCGCTACAGAAGAAACTCGCCCCTCCCTAAAAACACACGGAGCTCATCTGATCCACTGACAGTGAGAGAGGAAACTTTAGGCTGTCAAAAGATCAGAAGAGCTCCAGAAAGCCCTTCACATCACATATGATCTCCGTTTAACCCGCTTACAAGTGCCTCAGCTGTGAATGAATCGCGCGTGCCTCTGCTTTTAAAACGAACAAAATGTCAGGGAACCCGAAATTTGTGAGTCCTTTCCACAGACCCCACTGTCTATCCGCCGCTGCCCCCGCCGGCCAAACTAAACTCACACACCCTGGAAAAGCCATTTTAGCAGGTAAGTGCTTGTATCTTATTATTCAGTGACTGATTCCAGATCAGCGTTTTTGCGCGGTCACGCAGGCTGTTTACAGTTATTTACTCCATTGATCCCCTACAGGACAGTAGATGAACATCTGAGTCCAGGCGAGTATTCAAGTGATGTGTGTTAATGTTAGTGTGTCTTATTCACCCTGTTGCGTCACATCTGAATGATACAAAGTTTAAAAGAAACTTTGATACAATGTAACACTTTTGATTGTGAGGTCATCAGCTGACTGTATCAGCAGTGGAATGTGTCAGTCAAATATTAGCTTGCATACTGAATGTGTTATTAAATATCCATTAAATGTCTTCTGTTTAACAAATCCAAAAGGAATGCAACCAAATTTCACTTCCTATTTAACTTCTGACTCAATACTAATAGAAATTCCATTCGCAATCTGCTTACATTCCTTTAGGATTTCCTTAAACCCGAGATACCAAATATTTATTTGATGTCTGCCTTGAACGTGTAGTTGTGTTTTTCCACTCTTCCCTGCAGCGTCTGAATAACTAGTTAGTGGGATTAATGTCTTGCCGGGGCACGTGTTACGTTCACAGCAGTGAGAGTTAATATGCAACTCATAATAGTTTCATTCATATCTAATCATGTGCTGCATGTTTCTTGTCCCAGTCTCAGCAATCACTCAGTGGTTGACTGTATGAATGCATGGATTTTTTTGATGACAAAAGCATTTACATGTTGGCATGTACAGATAACACAATAGCATGGAATGCAGTTAATTGCAAGTGTGTTTTAATGCAAATATAAGGTGTGTGTCATTGCTGCTTACGGTAGGTGTCATATTAAAAAGGTGAATTATTTAGCTGTCAAGCATAATTCATTATCTGTGTGATCATGATCAGTACAGTAGTTTTACGATTATAATAAAAGTACGTGCTTGCATTCAGGCTCTCACACGCTCACAATGAATAAACCAATGGCTCAGCAAAAAACCACGCAAACATGACAGGTTAACATGTGCACACACACAAGGTCATTATTGCATCATATATGCCCTGTGTGTTTGACTTTAGGACACAAAAACAGCATTAATTGCATCATTCATACATACAGTGCTATTGATCAAGCCAATCATTCTTTACTTAATGATCCTTGTAGTGTTTGTAAAGTGTTGTTGTTTGTTTGCTGTCCGGTGAGCACTCGTATCTGATGTGACATTTGCCCCAATACTGATACATCAGGTGATTTCATGTGATTATATGAGAAAGACCCAGGCTGTGTTTAAGGAAGAATGTGACCATGGTGTTGGGTTTCATGATGTCATAAAAGTAAATGATGTTGTCCACGTGTGCACCCCTCCAAGCAGTTTTGATGGTTTGAAGAAACCAGCAAGTCAAACAAGTTAGATCAGATAAGATAAGACCTCGTCGTCAGGGATGTGTAAACCTGCGAAACCTGAAATAAAGTGTGTTTGTTTTTATCTTTGCGTTTTATTTAATGGTCTCATTCATTCATTATGGTCTCACTTGTATGTATTTTTATATCTTCTAACTTAAGAAGGAGACACTTAAGTTGATACTTCAATGATAGTGAATGGTTACTGAGACTCTCAGTCTGTAACTTTCATGTTCATTAAAAGAAAGTCATAGATTTAAACAACATTCAAACAACTTGAGCAATAAACTTTTCCTATGAATTTTTGTCCTGAAGTCACATTTGAATGTAGTTTTGTACTTATTCGAATGAATGGCACAGTAGGCGTCAGCAAAGTTAAAAAGTAATTAAAGAGCAGGACGTTTGCGTAGTCACACCCATCTGTAAGATAAAGATGGGCGGATCCAGTGGGAAGAATATATCCAACCAATAGCAGCAAGACTCTCCGCCCCCATCACTGCTGGCTGCTCGTCTGCAGATGTGCTGAAATGAGACATTTAAGGAGGCGACAGATAATTGAGTTTTGCAAGAAGTACACCATAAGAATTGCAGACACTTGTGCTGTATATTAAACTATAGTGCAGCATTTGTGTAAAGATCCTGCAGATCTGGAAACCACAATATCAAAGAGACAACGGGTTGGGCTCTTGTCACCCGGGTCATTAAGCAACCACTGAGAATACCCTTGAGACCCTTTTCCCAAACGGCAATAAAACTCTGGCAGGCACTTAAAAGATTCGAGTAGTGCCTAGGAACCATGTAGCAAACTGCTCCAAGCACCTCAACAACCCCATACTGTACCAACATCCTGGCATTCTGGCAAAGTGTTTTGCATGGGCGATTACAGCTTGCACAATCAAATTCAGTTCTTTTATACAATTGAGATGTTTTTTGCTTTGCAATCATTATTATTGTTACAACCAAAGACTCATTTCGGCATTGACCTCGCACAACATATATAGTCACATCTCAAAGTATTATTTCAAAAGGAAAGCAATTTCAGATGCCTTTATCAGCATAAAAAAGGGTTATTAACTTATGCATTGCATATCTTTTGTATAGAAATGTAGGAATGCATAGCAAAACAGAGGTTTTCAATTATTAGGTGAAGCCGTTCAGCATTTCTCATATGCAATAGACATCACAGAAAATCAAAAGATTCCACTGTCAGTCCCCAACAATATCATGCAGGTCTAATTAAAATGGGTTTTAAATTGTTACTTTGATATTAATAATGTAATCTGTGTTTTTTGCAGGTGGACTTGCCGGTGGCATTGAAATCTGCATCACGTTTCCTACAGAATATGTGAAAACTCAGCTACAGTTAGATGAAAAGGCCAATCCACCTCGATACAGAGGAATCGGTGAGTGTTTGCTCAAATATTGATGCATGTTATCATCTTATACACTCTTAAATATAAAGGTGCTTCATGATGCCATAGAAGAACCATAAACATCTGAAAAACCTTTCTGATTCCCAAAAGGTCCTTTATTATAAGATTAGATACTTTGAAGAACCTTTAACTGAATGGTTCTTTGAGGAATCTGAAGTGTTTTTCTGTAGCTGTGAAGAACCTTTTAATCATCTTTAAAAGGTTTGTCAAGACCGTTGCATGAGTATTGTTCCGGGAGTTTGTTCGAAACTTTCATTGAATCACTATCATTAAAGAATCACTAGCGTATCTGAAGTTCACCTGGGTTTAAAGTTCAAGGTTCAGAATCTGATTCATTGAGATCAGAGCGTATCGGCCATTGGACTTTAGATGCTGGCTTCTTTCACATCACGCTTATCTGCACTGATTGTTCAGCCACGTTTGTTTGTTAGCCAATAGTACAGCTGTGATCCACAGTGCCAGGTTTGGAGAGTCTGAGCGTTCACACCGGGCACGTTCTCTTCTGAACTGATGAATGATTTACTCGACTGCAGGAGATCAGAGCGACACAAACCCAAAAAGCTAAATGAACGCTTTTAATAATTCATACCACTAATGATTTGCGTTTTGAATGTCCCACGGTCTCAGATTGGAATGTTCTTTAATAATCTACTGTTTATTACAGCAGTAATAATCATGTGACTCTTGTATTTCTTTCTCATACAGTTGATTGTGTAAAGCAGACGGTACAGGGTCATGGGGTGAAGGGTCTGTACAGGGGACTGAGCTCTCTCCTCTATGGCTCCATTCCCAAAGCTGCAGTGAGGTAAGCATTTACTGACCTTCTGGGACAAACCACCATAGTCCTGCGTAAGGTTTGATGCCTTTGCAAATTTTTCTGCTTACATAGGCAGAAAGCGACTGTCTGATTGGCATGGAAAACAACCAATCAGAGTTTAGTTTTTTACATGTTGTTAATGGAAAAGGTTTGGAAATTCATTTGTTGAAAAGTCCAAGAACCATAAATGTTTTCAAGTCCCCCAAAAATGGAAGAACACTACAGTTCTGATTTATTTGTAACTTAAAATCTCAAACACATGTCATGCTTTGCAGGCTGGTATCTTGTAGAGTATTTAAGTACTCTTGAAAAGAACCCCTGCACATGCTATATATATAGCCTTCATGTCATCAACTGTCCTCCGCAGGTTTGGGATGTTTGAGTTCCTTAGTAACAAAATGAGGGATGAATCTGGGAAGTTGGACAGCACACGTGGTTTGATCTGTGGGCTGGGTGCAGGTGTGGCTGAAGCTGTAGTTGTTGTGTGTCCTATGGAGACTATAAAGGTGTGTATGAGAAAATTTACCTGATGATGGTGTTTTTATATTGCATTAATAGTTTGGATTGTATGTCTACACTGAGACTGAGCTCAAGAAAGATCGATGGGAGCTTATTAGTTTAATCATATTAAATTGCAAACAGTGGCTTGCATGCTTTACCAGATAAAATACATAAAAATATATTTGCATTTTATTTATTCATATGGCAGACACTTTTATCCAAAGTGACAATAACAAGCGACTCATCTAAAAAAGGCAATAAACAAGAAATAACAAGTTTCAGTCTCAACATTTAGATAAAAAAATTCAAATATAATTTTAAATATATTATTAAATATAAAAAATGGCCAAAAATATGTACTGAAATATGTTATCAAAAATATATTTTTAACCAACATATTTTTCAGCCGTTTTTGTTTATTTGCCACTTTTTCACTTTCTTTCACTTTCACTTCACTATATTTTAAAATATATATGTATATATATTTCACAAAAGCATTTATATTCACATCACATTATAAGAAAAACTTTGTATGTTACAAACCTGTAAACATAACTAAGGTAAAAATATACTTATATTTTTATATTTTATACATACTTATACATTTTATACTTTTTCTTTATACACTTTTTACCCACCTTTATATTTTGCCCAAGAAATATATATATATATTTTAAATAAGAAATGTATTTGTTGCCTGTGAAATACATTTAGAAATATATGTTAATATATGAAGATTAAAACTAATATATTAAACTATTAAGACTATATATTTTCAAATTCAAAAATATATTTAATTAAGCTTTACTTTCTACAAAATGTATTTAACATATATTTCAAACATATTTTTGGCCAAAGAAATATGACCCAGTACACAAAGAAATGAAGGAAAGGGAAATAGTCAAAAGTTTTTTTATTTACAAGATGCAGTAAAATAGTTTATTCAGCATTGACACAAACATATTAGTTTATGGATTTAAATATATCTATTTCTTTCAATTTCAGGTCAAATTTATCCACGATCAATGCTCAGCAAACCCAAAGTACAGAGGCTTTTTCCACGGTGTGAGAGAAATAGTCCGAACACAAGGTGAATGTTATACCACAGAGACACCTGCTGGAGAAACACATTTATAACAGCTGATATATCTGAACCATCATCTTACATGACTCCAGCTATAAACCATATGAACCAGTTATTAACCAAATAATTTACCAATTATTGTTAACAAAGGCTACAAACCCATCTACCTATATAAATGATATGTTACCATGTTCTTTTACTAGCACTCTTAAGATCTTATTGATGTATTTTGTATATTACGAGTGAAGCTAAACTAACTTTTTTACTGTGTTCAGGACTTAAAGGAACATATCAGGGTTTAACAGCTACTGTACTAAAGCAGGGCTCCAACCAGGCCATTCGATTTTATGTCATGACCTCGCTGAGAAACTGGTACAAAGGTGTGTGAAACTCATCCACAGACATTATCACAGTTATGAAGTAAAACTATTAAAGGATCAGAACTTCAGAATATCTTTGTGTTCACTTTAACACTAGGTGATAACCCTAATAAGAATATCAACCCTCTTATAACCGGAGTGTTTGGAGCCGTTGCGGGAGCAGCGAGTGTGTTTGGAAATACGCCAATGGATGTGATCAAAACAAGAATGCAGGTGTGAGATTAAATATCCTCATTTATTAGACTGTCATGTTTAAAGTTATGCTTGCCCAAGAGATGTCTTTAATATTAATATTGATATTTAAAGGGATTAGAAGCTCACAAATATAAGAGCACCATTGACTGTGCCGTCAAGATCATGAGACACGAGGGACCAGCCGCGTAAGTCAAACTATCACAAAACACGAGATATTTATAAGTGAAGTCCAGGTCACATTTCAAAATATGTTTTAATCATTTTCTTGACAATTAAACACGAGCATTAATAGGCTAATAGAAATTTGTTTTAACACTAGGATTCTTTTTAAGGATTTTCTTTTTTTGGGGGGGGGGGGAATTCATCCTTATTTACAGTAACATCTATTTGTTCACTTTAATTTGATTTCTTCTCTCTAGATTCTACAAAGGCACGGTGCCCAGATTAGGCCGTGTGTGTTTGGACGTGGCTATAGTGTTTATAATCTATGAAGAAGTGGTCAAAGTTCTCAACAAGGTTTGGAAGACCGATTAATGATGTTGATCAAACATAGTGATGGGCGAAGTCTGCCCCTCATGACATCATGCTGGTGTGACGACCGGGAACATTTACACAGGGGCCAAAATATTTGCCTACAGTGGACAACAACCAATTGAGTCACTGGAATGTGCTTAATTTTCAGTTTATTCAAGACCCCAGCTAATGTGAGAAATACAACTAATACTTGAAAATTAGATTTATGATAAATAGGATTTTTTTCAGCTCAAGTACCAATTTTAATGATAGATTTATTTAATGAATAGGGATAACTAAATTTTTGGGGAAGCAGATGTATTTTATAAAGCATTTTAGTGTTGCAGAAATTTTCTTTTTACTTTTTAATAATAATTTGTTTCTAAAGTGCAATTTACTCATTGCAAACATTCCTGTTTCTTATTTTCTTTACCTCTAATGAGTGGGTAAAATTAACCATAAAACCAGAAACACTGTGCATCTTAAAAAATTACCTTGGATGATCTAAAGAAGTCAACATAAATAATAGTTTTATAGTGGTACATATAACACATGCACTTTCAGATTTGGTAGTAATCCAGGTTGAATGATTATTTGAAGTGCCTATATTAATATAGTTTTTTTTTGTTGATTATACTTGTTTACATTAAGTAATTGCCATAAATTGCATTTAATTATTCCCTGCTGTAAACGCATTTACTAAAAACTTTTATATATATGATTGTGTCCGAACTTTTGCTCTGTTTTGGGCTGAATTTGAATACATGTTTTAATACTTGTATGTGCATAACCACTTAACCCAGAAACTCAAGTGCTTTTTACTTTAGGGAGCATCACCAAAGAGACAGATTACTCTATAATGGTAAATATAATGTTTACTTATTTGGCCTTAACTAAATGTACAGTAGTTAATGATGTTAAAAAGGTCAACAAATGTGACCAGTTTCTCTTAAATGCTGTTTACTCTTTGCCTTAAATATGATTCACATGATGTTTTTATGGTCTTATGCTGTCCTACCTCAAATATCTAAAAATAAGTGACTACATTAAAATCTCTAAAAAATCTTTGAGGGAAAAGTAACATGATATAAAAATAACATATAATGGATGACATTTTAAGAAGTGAATGTCTACTTTTCATCATTGCAATGTAAACCATAATGTAAACATTTCATATTTTACAAGTGTGTTAACTTATAATATGCAGTAGTTTTGGAGTAAGACGTACCCAGGTGAGGGAACAGCTAATAATGTGTGCTGTTTACCTTTACCATGCATCATGTGTGGTGGTTATGGGATCATAGAAGTCTTTATTTTGCAGTATCCATCAGACTTCTGTTCATTGTGTTGTTGCCAAATCGGATATAATGTATGTATATGCTTTTGTAAACGCAGCTGACCCATGTTGGGATGGAGAACAATACCAGATGTTAACATAGATTTTATTTTGTGTTTCTGACATCAGAGTGCATTCCAGATGTGTGACCTTAAACATGCATTAATTGACATGTTTACAAGAAATTAAATCTGAGGACAGATCTAATGTTTAAGCATATTGTGCCTTCAGATCATGTTCTCATTTGGAATAAATGATGCTGACCGTAAAATGAATCTGTCTTGTTTTTTCCCCATAAATTAGGTAGAAATAAACTGGGTGCAAGACATTTTAATTAGCCCAATACAATGCATTTAACATTGGGATATTTGGATATTGGGAAGTTATGTGTTTTGAAGGATTTAGGCTGCTTTTATGTCATTTTATGTATTTTTTGTGTCAAAATATTTTTTTAAGTTTAGATCAATATTCAGATTTTTTAAAAATTAAATAAGGAAATTTCAGTGAAGTGACCTTAAAATTTTTGAATGAAAATGTATAAAATCTGTAGTGTTTGATATATTTAGAGAGGCGTATAAAACAAGATTTTCTCCAATGATATCATCTGTAATTGTTTTGTTCATATTAATACAATTTTATTTATACTTAAGCTTATCTAATACTATAATATATAACTTTTAATTATTTTATGTAAGTTTACCCATACAGCAAAAAATATATTTCTGTGGTGAATTTTTCTGAATGCTAAATTTTGTAGAAAGTAAAGGCTAATTAAATATATTTTTAAATTTGAAAATGTATTTAGTTACAATTTAACAACCCATATGTCAAAAAACTAATTTTCCTGGCCAAAATATAAAAGTTGGTATAAAATCTATGAAATATAAGCATAAAATGTATAAGTATGTATAACATATAAAATGATATGTTTGCAATTGAGAATATATTTAATTTTAATCTTTTAAAAACTTTAAAATCTTTTGTTTACAGGTGTGTAACATACAAAGTTTTTTTCCAAATATATTATAAATGGCTCAAATTATATTAATTTTTTAAAAATATTTCAAAATATATTTCATTAAAGAAATATTTTGTACATTTTTTAATAGGCCTATATTTAAAATTATATTTGAAAATATATGTTTTGCCGAATGGGTATCTTAAAAATAATTGTGCAAAATTATAAATAATAAATTATATATATAAGATATTATACAATAAAATATAATAACTAGATATGCAATTCCCAAGGAATTACCAGTGCATGAAAATGCAAAAAGTTGATTGACAGAAATGTAAAAGAAATTGAGTCTAGTAGTTTACCTGGCTGTTGACATGTTTTAGTGTGAAGCTAGCATGATTTAAAAAAGTTATCATGATGAAATATGATGCTAGCATGATTAGCATGATTCAGCATGACGTTAGCATGATGCTAGCATGATTAGCATGAAGCTAGCATGAAGCTAGCATGATTAGCATGATGCTAGCATGATTAGCATAAAGCTAGCATGATTAGCATGAAGCTAACACGATGCTAGCATGATAAGCATGAAGCTAGCACGATGCTAGCATGATTAGCATGAAGCTAGCATGAAGCTAGCACGATGCTAGCATGATTAGCATGAAGCTAGCATGATTAGCATGAAGCTAGCACGATGCTAGCATGATTAGCATGAAGCTAGCACGATGCTAGCATGATTAGCATCATGCTATGCTAGCATGATTAGCATGAAGCTAGCACGATGCTAGCATGATTAGCATGAAGCTAGCACGATGCTAGCATGATTAGCATGAAGCTAGCACGATGCTAGCATGATTAGCATGAAGCTAGCACGATGCTAATATGATTAGCATGAAGCTAGCACGATGCTAGCATGATTAGCATGAAGCTAGCACGATGCTAGCATGATTAGCATGAAGCTAGCACGATGCTAGCATGATTAGCATGAAGCTAGCACGATGCTAGCATGATTAGCATGAAGCTAGCACGATGCTAGCATGATTAGCATGAAGCTAGCACGATGCTAGCATGATTAGCATGAAGCTAGCACGATGCTAGCATGATTAGCATGAAGCTAGCACGATGCTAGCATGATTAGCATGAAGCTAGCACGATGCTAGCATGATTAGCATGAAGCTAGCACGATGCTAGCATGATTAGCATGAAGCTAGCATAATTTGCATGAAGCTAGCATGATGCTAGCATGATTACCATGAAGTTAGCATGAATTTAGCATGAAATTAGCATGATCCTAGCATTATTAGCATGATGCTAGCATGATTAAGATGATGCTAGCATGATTAGCATGAAGCTAGCATGATTTAGCATGAAGCTAACAAGATTTAACATGAAGCTAGCATGATTTAGCATTAAGTTAGCAAGATTTATTATGAAATTAGCATAAAGCTAGCATGAAACTAGCACGAAGCTAGCATGACTTAGCATGAAGCTAGCATGAAGCTAATATGACCCAAAGACCCAACCCCCATGTCTCTATGATGTCCGGATCCAGAGATATAAGGCTTTGTTTATTATGTTGCTAGGCTGCTCATATTTGGTTGCTAGGGGCGTGGCTTAATACCTCAATAAGGATGGTGAGAGACTGATTGGATGCCTGAGTAAAATGAGCCCACCCCCATGTCTCTGTGACACTGTGCTGCAAAGATATCCATCTGGGCATTTTATAATTGCAGTCTATGGGAGATGTTGCTAGGGTGCCCAAAATGGTTGCTAGGGGCGTGGCTTGATAGCTCAATAAGGATCCTAAGGGACTGATTGGATGCCTGAGTAAAATGAGCCCACCCCCATAGAGACAGAGCGTCGATATGCAAATTTGAAAACCACGCCCACCGGGGGGGAAAACAATCCAACCGTCTCCATTGACTTTGTATTGCGAGAGGCTGCCTCCTTGTCATTTCTGGCTTATAACAAAAAACAGAATAATGCCTAAAAACTGCTGTGTGACAATATCTACAGCTAACAAGCCAAAGAACCCAGAAATAAGTTTTTATAAGCTGTCGAGCCGTAAAACCCAGCTTTTAAGGAGAATAAAGTGGATCGCCGACTACGTTTCCCCCTAGTGGACGCAGTTCTACTAATAGAAGTACTATGAAAAGTTGCCTGTTTTCACTTTTGTTTCTTTAAACGCTCGTTTTATGAGGTCGACAGCTTAAAAAAAACTTATTTCTGGGTTTTTTGGCTTTTTAGCTGTACACCTTGTCACACAGCAGCTTTTATGTATTATTCTGTTTTTAATTTTAATCTGTAAATAAGTTTTTATAAGCTGTCGACCCCAAAAACGAGCGTTTAAAGACACAAAAATGGAAACAGGCAACTTTTCATAGTAATACTATTAGTAGAACTGCGTCCAATAGGGGGAAACGTAGTCGGCAATCCACTTTATTCTCCTTAAAGACAGGGTTTTACGGCTCGACAGCTTATAAAAACTTATTTCTGGGTTCTTTGGCTTGTTAGCTGTAGATATTGTCACACAGCAGTTTTTAGGCATTATTCTGTTTTTTGTTATAAGCCAGAAATGACAAGGAGGCAGCCTCTCGCAATACAAAGTCAATGGAGACGGTTGGATTGTTTTCCCCCCCGGTGGGCGTGGTTTTCAGGTTATGACCCGCGGCGCTCTGTCTCTATGTTTCTATGACACTGCGCTGCAAAGATATCCCATCCGGGACGTTTTTAGTTCCTTATATGGGCATGATTCCTGCCCCATTATAAGTCTATGGGGAAATTTGGGGACCTCTTACACCCCAGGGGTACAACTTACACCCCATTGTGAGGTATGTTCTTACAGAGCCTGCCAGCCTCTTCAAATGTGGCAAGTCACAAGTTTCTGTGAAATTCTAGGTCTGAGCTACGACTCGTCAAAGTTTGTCTCCATGTTAAGTCAATGGGATTTTTCGGCTGCTTTTTCGCCCCTGGGGCAAAGACCGTACCCCCGATCGCTTATAAAAGTCATAGCACACTATTCCCGAATAGTCCGCACGTTTGAGAGTTTGAATGAAGTTTCTAAGTTAAGCGGTTCGAGCCGTATTAATTGCGGAAATTTGGTTGGAAGAATAATAATAATAATAATAATAAAAAGCCCAGTAAGAACAGTACAGCGCATTTTCAATGCACTGTAATTATGTTTAGATATAGCTAACGCATAGTTCTTCTGTATAAATGAAATATTTATCTCGATATATTAATTCTCCTCAGTGTTGTGTGTATGATGCTCGCGCTCGTAGCATTGACCTTGTCAAATGTCCCTTCAGACTCTCCGTACTCGCAGCTCTCATCCGCTCTCAGTAGATGAGCGTTTCATTTTAAGATGTAAATATTTGTTTGTTGTTTTATAAATAAATGAACAATGTCTTGGAAGGGGACGTCGAGAGGTTTTTATTTTAATACTGTGCTGTCTCTCGCGCGCTCTCTGGCTGCTCATCGGCCCGCTCCCATCGACAAGGTGAGAGATTCACTTCCTATTAGCATCTGAAGCTAACAGCTAACAACCAAAACAAAACGACATTTAATACAAACTCTCATATTAGCGCTGACTTATTTTGTTTATATTAAACTTTCCTGTCCTGATAGTAATTAAAATCACACGACATTACTTGTGAAGTCACTGATTTAGCAGTTCATCCTTCCCTTTATAAACCCTGATGTGAAGATATTTACGATATTATTATAAGTGTGTCATGATTTGGAGTATAGGTTAAATCAAACTATAATATAATAATGAATTTGTTGCTCAGTTACAGTTGTCAAGTCGCAGACAGTAAATTATTGTAATAATTGTACATAATACATGAAGTAATGTAAAATATACATTTATAAATCTGTCAGTGTTGAATCATTTAACACAATTACATCAGTCACACCACAGTTATATTTAAACTTTGCTCAGACAAGACTCTATTTACTTGTGAATAATATATTTTAAAAACTATGCTTCCTAAATTGTTATATATAATACTTATACAATCTGTATGTAAAGCTTATATACATTTAGTCTGGCACATATGTTTGGTTATAAAACCAGTCAGTCTTGAATTGCTTCTGTTTTTTTGTTAATATCTGACAGAACATGGTAAACCAGACAGGGTGGATCTTTACACAAAAAACGACATGCTTTACTACGTCTTTGAAAAAACTTCTTGTCAACAATGAGTGTATGGCAAATTCAAACAGTGTTTAAAAGAGCTATTTAACATTTACTGTCATATGATCAACTTCTAAATAGGAACTAAATATGTAAAAAAATATGTGCTCTCTTCTTGTTTATTTGTATGTGATAATGTATAGAGATTCAGGTGTGTTTCCATTACGTCCATGACATTTGATCTTAATCTACTCAGAGGGAAACTTTTGTATTGGGATTTACTACTATTATTAGTATGTTTAAGAGATTTCATTATGCATGCATGGGTGATATTTAGAGAGGAACAAGTTGTTCAGACAAAGAAAAACTCCTCTAAAGTTCACTGTAGTGATGAAAACAAGTCTAATTTATTGGGAACATTATGTTAGGTTATAAAGTGTCATGGGGATTTTGGGGATGGTTGGGCCTTTTATACAGCTAAATGGACATGGCAGAGTGAATGCAAATATTTATCAGGACCTTCATTGGCAACATGTGGTTCTTGCCCTGCAAACATCTCTCAATCAACCTGCAATTTTCATGTAGGAAAATATGCCTACGGCCACACTGCAAAATGGGTGAAACAGGTCCTTCAAGCTAAAAATAATGAGATAATACACTGCAAAAAATACTTCTGTCTTGTTTTTAAAAAATATTAAATTAAGAATGCATTTTCTTGATGAGCAAAATGACCTAAGAAAATAAGTCTAGTTTTTAGACAAAAAACATAACATTTAAGTGAAATTTTGCTTTAAACAAGCAAAAAAAAATCACTTAATTCAAGAAAAATTCAAGAATAAATGTCTTACCTCATTGGCAGATTGTTTTGCTTGTTTTAAGCTCAAACTCACTTAAATTGTATATTTTTTGTGTAAAAACTAGACTTATTTTCTTAGGTCATTTTGCTTTTCAAAAAACACATATTGATTTAAGGATTTTTAGATATTTGTACTGAAAACAAGACAAAAAAAATAAGTAAAAGAGTTATTTTTTGCACCGTAAAATGGCCTGCATGTCGAAAGTCCTGTTTTAATTCAAAATGGAAAATATCTAGAAAGTTCTTGGCAACAAAGTTATGGTTAAGAAACTCACAACAGTTACTGAAATGTGGAAGAAATCATAGTGATGTCCTGCAGTCTCAGACATGAATCATGATAAAGTACTTCATACAATTTTGACAACTGAAAACTTTTTATTGTAATCTTCTTTTGTGCTACAATGGTTACTGTTCCTTTATTTTGAACACAGTGTTTACCACAAAATAAAGGTTTGGTTGAAGTTTTTTGATAAAACACGCTAGTACAACATTTATATACCCACATATAATATTTCTTCAAATTTTGAGTGCTGAAGATTATTTGAATCTCCACCCTGTATGTGTACTGTAGGTTCAGAAGCTACAATGCATGTGTCCCGTGGACATTCGTGGTGTCTTCCAGTTGGATGAGAGGAGGAGAGATGCTGTGATCGCTTTGGGCATTTTTCTGGTGGAGTCTGACTTGCAGGTACTGGTTAGCCTTAGTGGGATACACCTGGTTTAATATTACAGAATTGTTTGATGTTCAGTTTATCTCGACTATAAAAAACAGTAATGTGCATTTCTGCATTGTGTGTTTATGTACGTCTACAGCACAAAGACACTATTGTCCCATATTTGCTGAGTCTGCTGAGGGGATTGCCAAGGGTGCAATGGATCGAAGAGTCCTCAGAGAGAAGAGGAAGAGGTTAGTAACTTTATCCTTTCTTATCACATCTTGTTATTTAACGCTCCGCTGCTCATGAATGGAGGTCTCACTTGTGTTTTCAGACACGCTTCCTGTTGCCGAGAATTTCTCCTTTTGTTTGGTGACGATGCTCTCAGACGTCGCCCAGATGGACGAGTCCATGCGAATCCAGGTGCGCCATTTGCCGATGTTGATTCAGGAAATTTGCATTCATTTAATTTGGAGAGATGGAATATCTTCGCTTTCCATTATGCATTAACAGCCTGTGCAAAAAATCGACTGCGATTATCATGCGCGTGTCATCAGTAAAGCCGGTTCTGTGATTAGTATTAAATTGCCATCAGCTGCTTTCAGATGGAGCGGCATTTATTACACAGACCGTAGTTTGCACAGCCCCATTTAAGACCATATTTCAGTAGTTCAGTTTCACAACAGTATGACATATTTAAACAGACTGAAATTTCAGATGAAAATAAATATGAGAACAGCACTGATCGATTCCCTTTTTCTTTCATATCTCTGTCAGATTCTGGAAGCTGTGATGAATCTCATGCAGGTTCTGCTGGAAACATGTCAGAACATTGAAGGTCAAGATAAAGGTCTGTGTCTTTCTGCACCACAAACAAACGCATGAAATCCCTTTTGTAACATAAAAAATGTAACAGTAATGGGGCGTACACACCAAATGCGAATTCAACGAATTGCGCAAGTAGATTATATACAAAGTCAATGCAAAGATGCGAACACGCACGGGATGATGCGAATGGCACGATTGTGACACAAACACGTGCTATTTGCCTCAAAGCATCTTTGCGCAAGTCGGAAATATTCAACTTAAGCAAAAAGTTTGCATGACACGAAGTGAAATCCCACAAGTAATTTATAGTGAGGAACACGATGCTTTGCGTTTGGTGTGCACGCAGCATAAGATTTTATTTTATTTCACAGGATATATTTGTTTGGTCGATTGCATAGACATGTTGTTTTCCCAACTCTTGAAACTTTTTTATATTAGCAGAAACATTTTTGCAACTTTTTATTTGCTCTGATATGAGTAACATACCAGAAATTTTTAGTAAGATATTTCAAAAGATTTTTAATATCATGTTAACTTTATATATTTATATATTATATTAATTTTAAAGATCCATTATGTCTGATATCTGCAGAATTCCAGTGTAAATACACTGCGCCCTGTTTGCTCGGGGCGGTTCGAGCCTTCGGCCGCTACAGCAACACTGAAGAGCCCCTGCTGTCCAAGCTGTTCCCGCGGGCGAACCCACAGCCTTTGTTCACAGAGGGGACGGAGGTGATAAGACGGAGGTCCTTCAACGATTTCCGCTCCATCCTTCCGAGCTCTTTCCTCGCCGTCTGCCAGAGCGACACACTGCGCCGCAAAACCAGCAGCGTGGCCAGCATCTCTCAGCAGGTATCAATGTTCATTTCTGTTTTACACGAGCAGTGGGCGCCTGCATGCATCTTTTAAACGAAAGTGTGCAAATACGCTCAATCCAAATGGTGTGATCAAAAACTTAATTTCAATAAATGCTTAAGCATACAATTTTTGGAGGGATTGTCAATTAGCTGTTTGATGTAATGTGTGACAAATGATTAATGATGATGGGTTAAAATAAATGATCTGATGTTGCCTGCTTTCTTTCACATAGGCCAGTCCTGAGCGTGCCGGGCTTCCTCCCAGTTCACCGTCTGACCCCTCTGCTCCTTTTTTCGAAGGTAATTGTAAATAATATCTGAGTGTGTCGATCCTGCTGTCGTTTCATACTTTAAAAGTTTGGACATAGCAGGACATACAACCCATTTTAACATTTTCTTATCACAGACTCCTCTGACGTGCTGTTTGCTTTCATACTAGGGCAGGTCAATATACACACCGTAATTATCATAATATTGAAAATTTGCATACCACAATATGAATATAGCAATAGTTAACTGAATTAGTGCTGCCTTATGATTAGTCGTGACTAATAATTTGCAGAATAACTTTGTGTTTACATAATATAAGTGGGTGTACTGTGTATAATAATTATGTATAGAATAGATGTATATAATTAAGAAACGTTGCATGTGTATATACATGTTTATATTTATATATTATTTTATTTTATTTAAATTATGCATGTATGTGTGTGTATTTATATATACATAATTATTATACACAGTACACACACATATAATATGTAAACAAAAACTTTTATTCTGCAAACGATTAGTCGCAACAAATCGTGAGGCAGCACTAAACTGAATGATTTTAATCTGTTAAAAAGCTTATGTATAGTCAAAGTTTTATTATAAAATGGCAGTTCACACTTGATTCTGAGGAACTACTTGTTTAGCGGAAGAGTAATATTTGTAGTAATATAATTACAACTTATTTATGTTTTATTTGATGAAATCCTGCTATGCATATTAAGCAACCGTTTTATAAAAGCAATAAGCCCCGCAAAGCAGTGCGGTTACAGTGCATTTTATTACAGCTAAGGGGGTTTTAGGCACTGGTAACCCACTGCTTCTTGGGGCTTATTGCTTTAGTAAAGACCGGTACAAGAAGTTTGTGCTTGTGTGCCATCTGTGCCATCTATCTGTAAGATGATCAACAAAAAGCAAAAACGTGAAACTTATTTTTGTTATATACATTTCTGTCAATTGTAAAGTAGATTTTACAAACTTTAAGCATTATCCTATCACATATTGCATAGTTTAGCATGTTAAATCGTATCATAATTCTCTACAATATATTCCATTCAGCCCTATTTTAAACATTATGCACACTGTCATTGCAGCAGGTTTGACATATTGTTTTTGAAGTATTGTGGTTTGAGCTTTGCATACTATATACATAATGATGTTTGTGGTTGGGCTATGAATTTAATGAAATGCTTGTTGGCACGCAATACTCTCCCAGTACTCAGAGATGTGCTTGTAATATTTAATGTGTCTTAACCTCAATGCCTTTTCTCCAGCAGGTTCATATCTTCCCGATGGCAGCGCTGTAGACCCAGACTATTATTTCTCCACCATCAGCTCCAGTTTCTCCGTGTCTCCTCTCTTCACAGGCAGCAACAGTAAAGAGATTGACGTACCTCTGGATCTACTGAGACGCCTCCTGAAAATGGTCAGTGCTTGTTTTATATCCGTCATGCCATACTTGAAGCATATGCATGTATTTATCTGTGTTTATCACCCTGGACAGGTGGAGCAGTGTGTGTCCGAGTCCTTTTTAAAGATGCTGGATCAGACAATGGCTGACGTGCTGGAGGTTTGTGTTTTTAGTTTGGAAACTTTAGCTTTGTGTTTGTTCTGTTTTATTAATCTGATTTGTTGTTCATCACAGACGGATCCAGCAGCGAATCTCTTTTACAAGTCCTTTAGTGATCCGCTGTATGTGGCCATATTTAAAATGCTTAGGGACACGTTATACTACATGAAAGGTGAGTGTCAAATAGTTGCAGCTGACCCATACATCTTATTATCCAGTCTGTCATTTAACATTAAAAACATCATGTTTTTAGATCTCCAGACGTCGTTTGTTAAGGAGGTTCATGACTTTGTCCTGGAGCAGTTCAGCAGCAGTCAGTCTGAGCTTCAGAGGATTCTTCATGACGTGGAGTATCTACACAATGAACTGAACCCGCTCAAACTCCGCTGTCAGGCCAACGCCGCCTGCGTGGACCTCATGGTTTGGGCCGTCACTGAAGAACAGGGTGAGTTTCTCTGTCAGAGAAATCGGTGGTGTGTGATGTGACTTGTCTGATGTTGTGTTTGTGGTGGTGTTTTTGGTAGGCGCGGAGAACCTCTGCACCAAGCTGTCGGAGAAACTGCAGTCTAAGACGTCCAGTAAAGTGATCATCGCACACATGCCCCTCCTCATATGCTGTCTACAGGTACGTCCCTGAGCTCCGCCCCCTCTCATAGTAAACAAACACTGAAACACATCTATGGCAAATTACAGAAAAAAATATGTGAATCTAATGAATTGAATGAGAAGGAGAAAACTGATTACATTTCAGTAAATTAATGAAACCCTAGATATACAGTAAGGTGTGTGTGTGTGTGTGTGTGTGTGTGTGTGTGTATGTACGTGTGTTTTTGTGTGTGTGTCTGCCTTTGTCTGTGTTTGTTTGTGTGGTTATCTTTGTGTGTGCTTTTGTATATTTGTCTGTGTGTGTGTTGTTCTGCCTGTATGTGTTTGTTGCTGTTTATGTGTATATCTGATCTGTGTATGTGTGTGTGTTTGTGTATGTTTATTACAGGGATTGGGGCGGTTGTGCGAGCGTTTCCCTGTAGTGGCTCATTCAGTCACTATGTCTCTAAAAGAGTTTTTGGTGGTACCTTCACCTGTGTTGGTTAAACTCTACAAGTACCACAGTCAATACGCCACAGGTGAGGACCACATCTTACCTCTTCATCAATCTTATATCTTCATCTTCTGCAAGCTTGTTCCAGCATACATATGAAACACCCACAAATATTAACATATCAGATTGACAAGTTTATGAATCTTAATCTTTAGCAGGTACTGGAGAGATCAAGATCCATGTGACCAATGAACACTCGCAGTCCACCTTCAGCTCTCACAGCAGTAAAAAGAGTCAGCCGTCAATGTATGAGCAGCTCAGAGACATCTCCATCGACAACATCTGCAGGTAAAACGCATAATAGTTTTTCAGACACAGTGTCAAGATCTCATTTTATTTCATGTTTAAAACACGATCTTGTTGCTTGTAAAATTTGTGCTTCATCCTACGACCGGACAGTTTGTATATAGTTCAGCCTCTCAGCTTTAGATAATGTTTTTCTAACAGAATTACATGGTAAACTATTTGTGAAATAAGTTACTAGTCAGTAATAAGTAACCTTTTTTTTCCTGTGTGTATCTAGGGGTTTGAAAGCAGGTTTGATCATGGACTCAGTCATTGTAGAGGCTTTTCTCGCCAGTCTCTCAAACCGCCTGTACATCTCCCAGGAAAACGATAAGTATGTTATTAACTCAAGACTCTCAATTGTGTTTAAACACAACATGAAATTAAATAAATGTTCTTTTATTATCATTATAATCGTTTATTAAACGTCTCATGACAAGCGTTCATTTTATTTAATTGCTTTGAAGTGAGAAACGTGTTTGTGTTCCTTTTTCTCAGAGAAGCCCACCTCATTCCCGATCACACCATACGCACATTAGGACACATTGCTGTGGCTTTGAGAGACACTCCACGTGTTATGGTGCCCATACTTCAAATCCTTCAGCAGAAGTTCTGTCAGCCTCCATCACAGCTCGATGTTTTAATCATAGACCAGCTGGGATGTATGGTCATCACGGGAGATGTACGACATCATACGGGCAAATTTGCGTGAGATAGATACGTTTTCGTTTTGGTCCAATGGTGCTAACCTTTAATCTTTTGTTTTATTCTGGCAGCAATACATTTATCAGGAGGTGTGGAACTTGTTCCAGCAGATTAGTGTGAAGGCCAGCTCGATGGTTTACTCCACCAAAGACTACAAAGATCATGGATACAGGTGATACAAATAAAATAATACATTTTTCTGGTTTGATTTTTACTCTAAAGACAAATGTGTTTCTTTTTTTATGCTTGCATCAAACATCCCTTTCACACAGCACTTTGGTCCCAGAAAATTTCTTTAAAATGGTCAGAAAAGCTTCTGTGTGAACACAAACACTTCCTGTAAATGTTTTGGGATCTCTCGCACTCATATGAGCTTATAATAAACAAAAATGCACTTGAGTCATCGCAACTAGAAATATTGTTTAGCTCTTTAAATCCGGAGATTTTAAATATCCACTCACAGATAATTAGCAAACTTCAGACGCTACGGAGAAAAAAACCTAACAAGTGTCTTTATGGGATCTTTACGGCATCTAGATTCCGGAAAATTATTTCCTGTGTGAATGAACCAAAAATAAAACAATCCCGGACAAATCCCGGATGCATTTTACCATAATGTCTGTGTAAAAAGGACTTAAGTTAAAGGATTAGTTAAAAAAATCCAGATAATTTACTGACCACCACGTCATCCAAAATGTTGATGTCTCTCTTTGTTCAAAGAAGAATTATGTTTTTAATACATAATGGACCCCAACACTTAACAGTTTTAATGCAGAAAGGTCTTATTTAGCGAAACGATTGTAATTTTTAGCAAGAAAGAAAATATGCACTTTTAGACCACAACTTCTATTCTTCCTCCGGTCGTGTGACGTCATCACATCAAGTGAGGTCACGGATGACGAATGCGAAACTACGCCCTGTTTACAAGTGTGGAGAAAGAGGACCGTTCAGACGTTGTTGCATGTCGAATGATAATAATGAATGTCTTTGTGTCAGTTTATTGTTTATAATGGTCAGCAAAGGTGCGTTTCATATATGTAACACGTGACCTTTTTACGCAACTACGTGAGGTCGCGCTGGCTCGTCACACAGCCGGAGGAAGAAGAGAAGTTGTGGTTTAAAAATGACAATCGTTTCGCTAGATAAGACCCTTATGCCTCGTTTAGGATCGTTTAGAGTCCTTTAAAACTGCAATTTTAAACTGCATTAAATCTGTTACGTGTTGGGGTCCATTAAAGTCCATTAAAATTAGAAAAATCCTGGATTGTTTTTCTCAAAAAACATAATTTCTTCTCGATTGAACAAAGAAAGACATCAACATTTTGGATGACATGGTGTTGAGTAAATTATCTGTTTTTTTTAAGAAAATTAACTAATCCTTTAACTTTCTACACCCCTAAAAAGACTTGAGGTCATTATTTCAACCAGTACCATTGCATCTTAACATGTTAACAGACACTGTTCTCTGGCCGTGATCAACGCGCTGGCTAACATCGCAGCGAACCTGCAGACGGAGCAGATGGTGGATGAGCTGCTGGTGAATCTTCTTGAACTGTTTGTGCAGCTGGGACTGGAGGGCAAACGGGCGAGCGAGAGAGCCAGCGAGAAGGGTCCGGCCCTCAAGGTATCAGCAATAAAAATCAAATTATTTCTCTGTTGCGTTATAAGATAAGAAACCAATAGACATTGATCTTAAAAACAGTTTTGTGGGGTCTTGTTTATTATAAAAAACCATATGATGATGAAAAAGTTAAAGTGATATAGAGTATAGAAGTTTTCACACAAAGTACATTTTTTATTTTGTCCTCAGGCATCCAGCAGTGCTGGTAATTTAGGAGTTCTCATTCCAGTCATCGCTGTGGTAAGAGATGATTTATAGGAATCTCTCTGGATGTATAATAAAGTGTTTTGTACATTATCGTGTCCAGTAGGGGTGGCACGGTCCATGAAAAAAATCCGAACCGTTCGGTTCGCTTGTCTCGGTTCGGAGCTCGTGTGTGCCGCACGGTTCAACGGTTCATGGCATGCGCAATGTAGTCTCATGCCCTGTATGTGACCTCAGCGTGTTTCCCTTTCGCGCGAAAGAAGAGGTGACTGGTTTGGAGTGTCAAGTACTGCAGGTTATGTTACGTGTAGAAATGGCAAGTGGGAGAGAAAAGGAAGTCTGCCCGCAGTTGGAGGATGCGCCAGCGTCGTATAAGTTTGGTGTGTGGAAACATATTTTTATTTCATGTTACCTATGATGACAGCGGAAATAAAACAATAGATTGAACTGCAGTCTATGGGTTGAATATGTTCGAACAGCCACAGGAGATCGCCTTCTCTTCGACCATTTATCTAATCTGAGGTACTGAACACAATGTTTTACGTCTTTTCGTTTTCAGCGCTATTTTTAGTCTTTAATTGATAAAACAAAGCGGCTGATTTCCGCGTAGTTTCATTTTGCTAGCGTGTGAAAGTTGCGCAATCTTATTTCAGAAATTGCCCCTCAAAGTAATCAGGACAGAAGTGGTCAAAAGTGGACAAAAGAGACGGATTTAAATATTACAGGTGTAAACGTTGTGTTTCTCTCTCGTCCACATATTCTCTCTGCAGTATTTAACTCTTTCCCCGCCATATAACTTTTTTTAATACTGTATCCTAAATTATGGATAATTAATACATTAATAAGATAATACATTTCTGGAGTGTTAAAAATTAAAAGAAAAAATAACAACAAGAACCGTACTGAACCGAGAACCGTGACCATAGAACCGTGATACGAACCGAACCGAGGGTTTTGTGAACCGTGCCACCCCTAGTGTCCAGTCATCAGTTCATCTGATCGTATGTGTTGTTTTAGCTGACCAGACGTTTGCCGCCCATAAAAGAGGCCAAACCGAGACTACAGAAGCTCTTCAGAGATTTCTGGCTTTATTCGGTTGTCATGGGCTTTGCTGTTGAGGGATCAGGTCAGATGTTTCTCATTTATTATTTACATTAATCTCTGAATATTTCAATGGATGATTGTGATATTGCTTCTGTACACATCATGTTAGTTGTGTTTTGGCGATGTGTTCTTCAGGTCTGTGGCCAGAGGAGTGGTACGAGGGAGTGTGTGAGATCGCAACCAAATCACCGCTGCTGACGTTCCCGAGCGGAGAACCTCTCCGCTCCGAGCTTCAGTATAACTCGGCTCTGAAGAACGATACTGTCACACCGGTACTACCATTCATTATGCCCTTTATTAACCCTGTTAAATGTGGTTTATTTGAAGTAGAAATAAAAATGTGTACTTACACATGTGTGTGTTACACATTTGTGTTGTATTTTTAGGCTGAGCTGAATGATTTAAGAAGCACCATCATAAATCTCTTGGATCCTCCTCCTGAAGTTGCAGCTCTCATTAATAAACTGGATTTTGCCATGTCCACTTACCTGCTGTCTGTCTATCGGCTGGAATACATGAGGTATGAAAGTCTGACGACATCACGCGTTTATCAGATCCTACAGCAGAAGTCAAATGTCCTCTCATTTCTTTTTTATCTTAGGGTGTTACGCTCGCTGGATTCAGATCGATTCCAAGTGATGTTTCGCTATTTTGAGGACAGAGCCATCCAGAAAGACAAATCAGGTGAGTTAGACCATTCACGCATAACATTTGTCCAACATCAGATTTAGATAAAAAAATCACAGCACATTTGAGGGGATAGTGATATTAACTGAATGCTCTCGGCACGTATTATACGTTCATCAAATCTACTTAATTGGGTCATTCAGAAATATCGCTATGTCAATCAGCATGTAGGTGGGACTGCCAGAAATTTGACACCAATTATTCAACCACCCACCAAAAATGTCTTCTCATCCTGGTTAGGACGAAATGAAAAACTTCAATATTTTTTTATGTGTTTTCTCTCAGGGATGATGCAGTGCGTCATTGCAGTGGGGGATAAAGTTTTTGATGTATTTCTACAGATGATGGCTGACAAGGTAAATAAATCTCATGAGTCGTTTCTACTTTATATTAGGGCTGTGCAATTATACATTTTTTATTTAAACAATCACAAAAACAAGATAATCTTAAAGGGATACTTCACCGATTTAGCATTCAGCTTTGTATCTGTAGAAACCCGGCAGTATTACTGAATGACCATGTTTCCCTCCATCATTTCCCCCTGAGAGGAGAGATATCTGCATTTTGGTTCTGCAAAAAAGTCCTCCGATGATGCAAAAATCGTCATATTACATCATCGGAGGACTTTTTTGCAGAACCAAAATGCAGATATCTCTCCTCTCAGGGGGAAATGAGGGAGGGAAACATGGTCATTCAGTAATACTGCCGGGTTTCTACAGATACAAAGCTGAATGCTAAATCGGTGAAGTATCCCTTTAAGTAAAATAATTACTGTGTGATTAAAATATAAATTGTGTGCCGCTGTACCAATGTGTTTGTAAGGCACTGCTTTGACACGTGTAATCCTTCCAGAAAAACACAGATTTTTTTTTTGTGATTGTTGTGGGCAAAAATCCTTCATCTTGCGGCACGTTTTCTTTAAAAAAGCTATGGAATATGCAGGATATTTATGCAATTTTATGCGATGAGGAACTTGCAAAAACTGTTTGCAGCTTTTGAATGATGTTCACGTCACTTCATAACGTTCCCATGGCAACAGGGGACATGGCTGCGCTTGTGTGAGGTAAATGCAAAATTTCTGCTAAGATATTTGTGATTTTTGCTATGAAATGCAGGGATTATAAAATCATGCAAGCCCGCATATTTTGCGCACAGAAATCTGCAATTTATGCTGCGAAGGTGCGGCGTATTTGAAAAACTGGCTGATTATGCATTGAATCATGCGTTCACATAATCACGTTTTTCTGGAGGGACTGATTGTAACACTTCCTAGATAAAAAGATTAAATAAATGCATGTTTTCAAAGTCACAGAGTAATCGCAATTATGATTTTTACCAAAATAATCGTGATTTCATTCTTTCTAGCCCAAGACCAAAGCTCATGAGGAGGAGTTAGAGTGTCATGCTCAGTTCCTATTGGTCAACTTCAACCACATTCACAAGAGAATCCGACGGGTCGCTGACAAATATCTGTCGGGTCTTGCGGAGACGTGAGTTCATCTCTGTTATGCTAACAGATTTGATTTAAGACTGAATCTGATTTCACATTCCTAATAGAGAATCATAACCTATCCTCCAACTTGTACAATCAAATCGGTCATTTGTCACTTACCTGAAATACGACTCACAGGAGCGTTTTCTAAATTAGCGCCCCTACTGGCAGCAGGCGATACAACAGAAACTTACGCCTTACCGTGGGTTCACACCAGCCGCGATTGAGGCGTCAAAATCGCGTCTACCGCGTTTATTTTGCGGCTTGAACATTTTGAGTTTACTCGCTTCATTTGCGCTTGAAAGCCGTGTGTGAAATTCTAGTCATCGAGACATTAATGCTGATATTTGTGTCATGGGAGGGCCTTCCATAGGCTTCTGCGACTCCGCTCGCTTCCTGTAATCACGTCACTACTAGAGCAAGCTCCTGATTGGTTCCGCCAAAGTTCAAATTTTGAACTCGCGCGTTTGCCGTGGCAATGCTCAATACGCTAAATTCGCTCAAACTAGAGGCGCGAATGAGGCGGAAACGTATCTACCGCGCCGCGCTAAACGCCTCATTTGCACAACGAGACCTCCAGACGCGCCTCAAAGCGTCTTCAGATTGACTTAACATTGAAATCACTCGCGCTTGACGCCTCTACCGCGGCTGGTGTGAATGCAGCATTAAAACCAGGATACACTGCAGGATTTTTGCTCTCTTATAAGACACTGTGTCCAACATGGATAATTGAAACTTGGGTATGACAAGCAAGTAGACTGTTGGATGATGACACCTATTGAATTCGAGGCTGCGATGGCTGCGGCACATGTTAGCACGCGTTACCGGCATGTGTTAGTGATGAACAGTACGCAGGTTGATCATACTGAATTTCCGACAGTGTCAAAAAACTAACGTAGGACGCAAGACCCGGAAAACGGACGTCTTTGAAACTCTCTCACAGTACGACATAGGACAACCGATGATTACCATGAGCACAGAAATCGGCACGATTGTTTTATGATGTCAATCTTTCATTTGGGATTCCCAAAAAGCATGCACGGTGAACATGAATTTTCTCCAATGAGAGGGAGAAGGGGGCGGATTTGGTGGGATGTTTTTACGAATTACACCACAGCACTTATATTACCTGTGAGCAGACAATGTCATTCAATGCATTGGATATTGAGAAAACGACAGATTTTCCTAACAAGCAACCTTATTTTTTTTTAAATAAGCCCCAAAAAACGCAACCCGTGATTTTTTTTTATGCGACTTGCCAAAATAAGAAGCCCAAAGTCGCGTATTATAAGCGGACATTGCAACTCTGATTCCTGTAGCTCAGTGTGTAGTCTCACATTAGCGGTGTGACGATCGCAGGTTCGATACCAAGCAGCATGTACACAAATAAAAAGTAAGCATTAAGTGCAATTTATATCGCTTATTGTGCTTGAATGCAAAAGCAAGTTTTGTGATTTAAATACTGGAAAAATTATTCACATTCACAAAGCCGCATTTTGATCGGTGGTGACTGTCATGATTCATGCGTTTTTTTTTAAGCCCACCAGAAATGCATTTGTTTATAGCCGCTTTCACAAACAACCTCTTTTGTCTTTTATTTTGGAGGACAGGCTCATTGTTATGCAAAACATTTCTGACACGTACAGATAATTTTTCAGTGTCCTAACTTGAGCTTGAATGATGGGATGTTTTACTGTGGGTTGAACCAAGTGTTACTTGTGGTTTGGATTAAAGTTTGTATTTCATGAACATTTAAGATGCTCAGCTTTGTCTTGGGATCTTATTGTGTCTTTGATGTTGTAGTTTTCCTCATCTTCTGTGGAGTGGCCGCGTGCTGAAGACCATGTTGGATATCTTGCAGACTCTCTCTCTTTCACTAAGCGCTGTAGGTTTTGTCTGCATTACTCAGAGCTACTTTACAAATATTCATAAATCACGATTAACTTACACTTCCTTTCAGGACATACACAAAGACCAGCCGTATTATGACATACCTGACATCCCATACCGCATTACCGTGCCTGATACATACGAGGCCAGAGAGGTACATCTACACCACTTCTGCTTGCATTGTTCAATAGTCTTTTCTCTCTTAACAAGTTATGTGATGTTATATGTTTCGTGTAGAGTATAGTGAAAGACTTCGCCGCCCGCTGTGGAGAAATCCTGAAAGAGGCCATGAAATGGGCCCCGTCTGTCACCAAATCTCATCTACAGGTCAGATTCTGACACCAATATCATCCTCTAGGATTTTTAAGACAGAGCTGATAATCTCACCTTTGTGTTTTGCAGGAGTACCTAAATAAACACCAGAACTGGGTATCGGGGCTGTCCCAGCACACGGGTCTCGCTATGGCCACAGAGAGCATCCTGCACTTCGCCGGATACAACCGACAGAGCACCAGTCTGGGTGTAAGATGACGGACACGATATGTGTCTACAAAATGTTATTTATTTCTAAACGAAACAAGAATGACGAACGAAATGTATGGTGGGATTTGGCATCGTGGGTTATTGAAGGAATATGTCAGCCATTGACGTTGTTTCAGTGACAGTCCTGCACAGTAAAACCAAGACTTCATGTAGGTAAAACTCTCTGTTTTTTCAGACCACTCAGCTCACAGAGAGACCAGCATGTGTGAAGAAAGACTATTCAAACTTCATGGCCTCTCTCAATCTGAGAAACCGCTATGCTGGACAGGTGCAGACATCTCTCTCTCTTTTAATGCTAATTGTTCAAGTGGTTTGTTTTATTAGAATAGTGTGTGTTAATCCAATGTTCACATGTGCAGGTGGCAGGTATGATTCATTTCTCGGAGGCCACGAAGAGCACGTCAGATCTGAACAAGCTGTTGATTCGTCAAATGAGTGAAGCTTTGGATCAGAGTCAGCCTGAGATCTTCACTGAGGCCATGTTCAAAATGGCCGCCCTGCTGATCAGCTCCAAAGGCACGTCACAGATCATATAAATTGCAATAGTAGTATTAAGTGAGTTTTACATTGAGTTAGATGGAGTCAATTTTAATTCAGGGTTTTTTCATCCATGTAGAGTGTGATCCCCAGCTACTACATCACCTGTGCTGGTCTCCATTAAAGATGTTCACAGAGAACGGTATGGAAACGGCTATAGCCTGCTGGGAGTGGCTGCTGGCGGCCAGGACTGGGCTGGAGGTCCCGGTAAGAGACTTTTGTGGACTTGTGTGGTGGTTTTTATTGGCTGATGCCAATATCAAGAAAGCATTGTGGCCGATGTGAGGTCATGTATGATGGTGCGTTCATACCAGACGCAAATGAAGCGCTAAGCTCAAGTTATACGCGATAGACATCCTGCGGCGCAATTTGCGCAATTGAAGTATTTGCACGAATAAATTGATTTGTGCGAATAAAGTGATTTGCGCGAATGGCCAGCTACGCGTGAATGACGCGTTTGCGCAAATGACCCGATTTGCGCAAATTGAGCATTTTAGCAATTTGACGTGCGTAATGCATGAGTTGCGCGAATCGCACAAGTTGAACACGATAGACATCCTGCGGCGAAATTTGCCAGATTGAAGTGATTTGCGCGGATGAAGTGATTTGCGCGGATGAAGTGATTTGCGCGGATGAAGTGATTTGCGCGAATGAAGTGATTTGCGCGAATAAAGTGATTTGCGCGAATAAAGTGATTTGCGCGAATAAAGTGATTTGCGCGAATGATGCGTTTGTGCAAATGAAGTGTTTGCGGGAATTACGTGATTTGCGCCAATTACGTGATTTGCGCGAATGGCCCGATATGCGTGAATGGCCCGATTTGCGCAAATTGAGCATTTTCGCCATTTTACGTGCGTAATGCGTGATTTGCGCGCATCGCATAAGTTGAAAATATTAACTTTGGCAGATATTCCCACCGCGTTAACCAATCAGGAGTTTGCTTTAGTAGTGACGTGATTACGACGTAGTGAGCGGAGGCAGAAATACGAAACAACATGGAGGACAAAATCATTGTCGCTGTATGTGGACACCCGGAGCTGTACGACACATTTTTGTATTTTATAGAAACAGGAATAATAAGTACCTTGCTTGGAAGAAAGTGAGTGAGGAGATTGGAAAATCTGGTAAGCTGTAAAAAAAGGCTCTTTACTCAATTTGAGCTATATATATACATATTGAGACTACAAGCTTGCAAAAGCCGGCATATTGAGCGTATTTGCATCTACATTTTATGCGCGAATAACTCAAAATGTTTAAGTGTCCAACTTTATTTATTTGCTTCATTCGCGTCTGGTATGAACACACAGTAAGACTTTGCTGAGTTTTGTTTGATATAACACAAGCTAACGTCACATGAAAAAGTCAATAATGATAGGTCATTTTACTGTATGTTGTAGATTGAGTGTCTTTCATTTGAAACAAATAATTTAAGGAACTAAAAGATTTATTGGCCAAATCTGATAATAAAAAATATTGGCCACAACAATATACCTGCCTGTCAGTAGTATATATGTTGGGTAGTCCACTCCATATGTGCATATGCATTGTTTTACAAAGTATAGCTGTTACACAGATTTATTTTAAATTATTTTCTCCACTGTTCTGATGTCAGTTCATGCGGGAGATGGCTGGTGCCTGGCAGATGACCGTAGAACTGAAGATGGGGTTGTTCTCCGACACCCAGGTTGAGGCCGACCCCCTCGCTGCATCAGAGGAGAGCCAACCAATCCCCTGTCCCCCCGACGTCACGCCTCACTACATCTGGATCGAGGTTACCGGCTGTTAACTTGTTTATCGGCATGTTCATAGCAAGCCTGTCGTGAGAGGACTGGATTTACACTCCTTCACAGATACTTTGAGCCTTTAGTCACCTTGAGAGAAAAATCACTTTAATCAATTATTTAAAATACTGTTTCACAGTAAATACTCAGTTGTTCACATAAAATTTCCAGAAATTACTGTTAAATATTTAGATTTTAAAGAGATCCTGATAATTGAAATAGTAGAATGGTCACATAAGGTCACCTAATATGAGAAATTAACTTTTATATGTTGAACATAAATGTGTGTCACATGTGTGTGTACACAACCAGTCTGTAATAATAAAAACTACTTTGTTTTAAATCCCCGTAAAACCTTAAAAGTCTCATGGATGAATTGTTGGTGTTTTCTGTGCAAACTGATGTCACTTTGCGCAGGCCCCGCCCACAATCGTCCAAAGACTACAGTTTGGTCTTAATTTCTATTTAAATCTTCTTTACATAATTCATCAGTGCATATCATCATTATCAACAATGAAGTAAGGTGATTGCCTTATTAAAAACTGTGTGTTTTTGGTATAGATATTTGTCAGACAGTAAATGGGGAGGGAGGGAAGCAGCAGCTCATTTGCATTTAAAGAGACATACAGCATTTTTTCTGCACACCCAAAAATGCACTTTTTAACTGGTGTAATAAATGATCTGTAGAGTATTTGGACCTGAGACTTCACAGGCACGTCCTCGGGCACACCTGGGACTAATAATACATCTAAAAAAAATTAATTTTAGGTGACCTTTAATTTATCAAAAAACATCATTGCTAAGCTCTAAAGCACTTGAGAAATGAGATCATCTGTCGTACACATTTCATTTAGTCTTACAAATAAGAATACTTGCACTAATTTGATGAATTTGTTTTGGTTACTTTCAATCATACAGTTCCTGGTACAGCGGTTTGAGATTGCCAAGTACTGCAGTGCAGATCAGGTGGAGATTTTCGGCAGTCTTCTGCAGAGGTCGTTGTCTCTCAATGTCGGCGAACCAAAAGGCAGTTTGAACCGGCACGTGGCTGCCATCGGTCCTCGCTTTAGGTCAGCAAGAACACAACTATCTTTCACTTCTTAACACTTCTTTTTTTGTGGTCCGTCCCATAAATACAAGCAGAAAATGATTCTACAATAAGATCTCATGATATTTTCCTGTGTACAGGTTGTTGACGCTCGGACTTGCTTTACTGCACTCTGACGTAGTGACCAACGCCACCATCCGCAATGTCCTCCGAGAAAAGATTTACTCCACCGCCTTTGATTACTTTAGGTAAAATACTGCATGTTTCATTTCTTTATTATACTGATTTCTACAATACTGAATTGTGATTGGTCAGTCTGCGGTCAGATATTTGAATTATATAATTCTCATCTTTGCTTTTCAGTGTCGCGTCCAAGTTTCCTACGCAGGGAGACAAGCGTCTCCGCGAGGACATCAGCGTCATGATCAAATTCTACGCCAGCATTCTCTCTGATAAGAAGTACCTAGCCGCTAGTCATCTCGTGCCACCTGGTGAGCTCGGTGCCAATCCCCCTCAAAGCTCCCTGTCCACGGGAATTTTCGGATCGCTAATCGTTTCCAGCACGTCTCCGATATCGATATTAAGTAAGCCACCCTCGCCACAACAGCGCAGGAGGAGCATGTTAATGCATTTCAAATTTGCATCCCCGCAAATTTGAAACCTCTGCTATAAATGCACGCCAGTCATCCCGGCTGCCCTATTTATCAATTTGTCGCTGGGCGCAAATTGAGAAATGGCTCCGCCCCGTCTTTCCCCTCCTTGTGCCGTCATCACCCTCTCTGTCCATCGTAGAGAGCATTGTGTCATCAGTCTCATGCATGATCATCACAGTATGAGGTGTAATTGACCACATTCGTCCCCTCCATCGTGTGATGTGTTGCATCATCAAACAGAACCACCAATCAGCTGCTTCGCCTCATATTTATTCGTCGCATGTGTCGTTTGTAGAGCTTTATTCTGTGTCTTTGGAAATGGAAAAGGAGAAAGTGCTGGAATGATGGAGTAAAGAAAAGTTGACTTGATGTCACAAAACCAATATCCAGGTCACACTTTACCCCAAACCTGAAATTTTTTTAAAGAAAAAGGTGTATTAAATATAAACTCTATTTTCATTATGCAAAATAAATTGGAGTAAACTGTGACCCAGATGCGATTTACCCCATGAATACGTTTGAAGGAGAATCCATTCAATTGCTTAACAATGTGTCGTTTCACAGATAACCAGGATCCGTCTCTGAACAGTCTGTCTGTGATGAACGCAGCCGACCCCAGGAATAACATGGACATGAGTGTGGGAACCCGGCAGCAGAACGCTCAGGGATGGATCAACACCTATCCTCTGTCCAGCGGCATCTCCACCACATCCAAGAAGTCAGGTATTGCTTGAACACGCCACCGTATACTGTAAACATGATGCGACTATCCATCGCCTGCCAAGCCGTGTCCTCTTTTTCTAAGATTTATCTTAGACCAGGGCCCTACAATAATCTTTATCCTGCCCGTTTAAAATCAGCATGGTTACTTTAAATCCGCCTTTCCATTGTACATGACAAATGATAAACCGGAGAGAGAGTCGGAAAGGGGCTGTGTGGTATGCCAACCACTTGCGCGTGTGTAATTTTCGCATCCAATTTAAGCTTTGGATGCATAAAAAAAATTACTTTGAGTACAATGCATGCGGCACGCCAACTGGAAGTGATGTACTTCAGTGTGTACCAATCAAAATACTGTGTGCAAGGTGAAACTTATTAATCAATTTTTGATTAACTTTATCTGTAAACACTTGAATCCTTTAAAGACCATTGATTACTGATAAGTAAATGATTAAGTATAAATATATTCGTAGATTTAAAGGCTCTTGCGCTGGAATGAGCTTCTCTCCCACACGGATTTACAATTAAATGGACGTTTTATTACGACAGCCACTAGGGGGCGAACTCCAACAGTCGTGTCCAAATGTAGTGTACAGTGAAAAGCAGTTTAGCCTGTATATCTTTAAAATATTAAAAAAGAAAACATGAAGTGCAATTTTAGTCATTAGGAGAAGACTGAATATATGTTGGAAATACTTTAACAGTATTGCACTTGCACTTTTTTTGTGTGATGTTCATATTTGCGTTATTAACATTTGGCTATTGCCATTTTAAACTGCTATTGTTTTTTAAACATAAAAAAATGAGTTAGTAAGTACAGTCATTTAGAGGTAAAATACTGTATACAAGTTGTGTGCTTCTTTTTTGTAAAGGCATGTTTGTTTATATATGACCTATAACAAAAACAACATAAGTTATAACATATATAATAATAATATATGATAGGTAAAAGTTAAAATCTATAAAAGGTAAAAATAGGTGTAAAAGTTTGGCCTGCATCATATTTACAATTTTTAAATCTGGCCCTCGAAGAAGAGTAGTTGAAGACCCCTAACTTAGACCATCTGAAAAAAATGCAATGCGATACAGTATTTCAGTAGCGGCTCTGTATTTCTTATCTGAGATGTGTTTGGCTTGTTTAATGTCTTCAACTGTTTGCTTTCACTATAGGGATGTCCAAAAAGAGTAACAGAGGAACCCAGTTGCACAAATACTACATGAAACGCAGGACACTACTGCTGGCCTTACTGGTATGGACATCTTTACCTTGATATTTTCCTAAAATCTGTGTTAAATCACTTCCCGAGTCTTGAGCGCTCTCATGTTTGTTTTACAGGCGAGTGAGATCGAGCGACTGACCACCTGGTATAACCCGCTGTCCACGCAGGAGCTGAGCATCGCCACTGAGCAGTCTGTTGAAACCAGCATCTCAAACTGGAGGTCAAAATACATCAATCTGAGTGAGAAACAGTGGAAAGACAACGTTAATCTGGCATGGAGCATCGCTCCTTACCTCGCCATGCAGCTGCCCGCCAGGTACGGCAAGCATACATTCATCCTAGTGTTATGATTATCAAGCGTCGTTTTTGAGGTACCAGGTGCTACCACCGGGGCGATCTTTTGCATTTGTTAAAAGATGTATGTTATATAGTAGCGTGCATGCATTAAACTATGATATTAGAAGGTGATAACTATTACATGAAAAATATTTGACGCTACACAATTTAGGAATCTCTTAAAGGCAAAATGCTTCTTTATTTGTAAGTTGCTTTGGATTAAAGCATCATCTGCTAAGTGACTAAATGTGACCCGTGCTGGCAAAAATGTGTTATTTATATTTGGACATTTTCTAAAAGTATCTTGAAAATGATGTATGATTGATGCAATCCATAGACTGTAAAAAAAGATGGACGACGCCTGTTCGCTCTCTTCCATTGCCGCCAGTGTCCCGATATGGCGCTGACATCTTGGGTCTTGAGTCTGCGCAATAGCGATTTCGGGACCAGTCATGCGCAGTAGTGAGCAGGAAGGGAAGCCGCGAAGTCAAAACCCCGCCCTCGCTCTCGTAGAATGCGCATATCACACGATATCACAGCTGTCAATCATGACGTGACACCACCGTTTTTATATTATTAAATAACTAACTAAACACAAACCTATTTTAAAAACAAACATTTGAATTTACATCAGCGTGATAAAAACTACAGTAAATGACAGAAACCAGCTTCGGAAAAAAGATAATTGAAGTGTAATTAATTTTTTTAGTTGGTCTCAAGTCCCATTGAATAACATGGGGAGGCGGGGTTTATGACCTATACTGGGACCAGTCACTGGGGGGCGATCGAGACGTTTTGGCTTCACTTTTCAGGGCTTGTGCGGCACGCTTGATGCAATCTGACAAAAAATGACAGCTAAACCTGTTTGTAGCATGGTCGGTTTTGATAAAAATTGAGTTAAAGATTTTTGAAAGTTCAAAAGTAAAATCACTGCATTCATACCTTAAAATAACTGATAAAACTATAGATAAGTCCGAAACAATATCTAGAGGAAAATATATGTTCAACTGTTTTCTTCCTTTTATTGTTTGATTGACATTGAGACAGACAGCTTTAAGATCTTCTGTAATGGAAGGATCAAATATAATGTTAAAAATCTGATATTTTTAACCAAACGTTCACTTAAGGCATAACATATTATATCTGCGTGAATTCCTGTCAAATCAGATATTTTTATGTGTGTATATATTAGGGATCGACCGATGTGGATTTTTCAGTGCCGATACCGATTGCTGTTTCCTTAGCCGATGACCGATACAGGCTGCCGATTTTCTTGAGCCGATATTTGGAGCCGATACTGCTTTTGCTCACTCAATTTACATAATAAAAATGACGCAATGGTGATGCCAAATGTTACACGTCTCAATTTAAAAAAAGTTACATTTATTGAACTTAAACAAAAACTATAGTTGCTTTTAGTCACATGAACTGCAAGCTTGCAGCTTCCAGCACTCTGTCTGTAAATAATCCCGGGAAAAATCGGCGAACACGGCAGCCACGTATCGGCCGATACTGATACATATAAAACTCGCAAATATCGGCCCGATATATCGGTCTATCTCTAGTATATATCAGGGTCGCGTGCTTGCACATCTGTGCTGGCTTCGGATCTATCAGTCAGTGTAAGATTGTTTTTATGTCTTATCGCTCTTCATAGCTATTTTAACATCAAGCAAGTCATGCACTTTACTTTCTAATTAATGCATGTTTTAAAACCAAAATGTCAGAGGTGCATGTGGATGGACAACCGTCTTTTGTATTTGATTAAGCATTTAGGAAGAAAAATAAAGATCATTGTAGATGTTTGATGACTGTTTAGAGCATTGGGATCACTAGACGAGGGCTTTATGTAGTTATTTTTATGAAAACTTCAAATTCAACCTTTATACTTTTTGGCGTCTTGCTCAAAATTAGCCGGTGTGTATTCTGACTCGTTTTGCCTTCATGGGTCACAAATGCAACTTGGATTTACACCTCTTGAGAAATCATTCAAGTTGTTTTAATAAAAACGTGATGACCTTTTCTGGCTTACCAGGTTTAAAAACGCAGATGCCATTGTGGCAGAAGTGACCCGTCTGGTTCGACTTGATCCTGGTGCTGTCAGCGATGTACCCGAGGCTGTGAAGGTATGCGTCCCTGTACACGTACTCGAAGTTTTACATCGTGTGCCAGATGATTTGATAAAGAGGTTAATGTCATGCCATCGCAGATAGGATGTGTTATTACCTATGAAGTTTTAGAGGGGGTATCTGTGCATGTGTTTTGGGCTGATATTACCCACAATGCCGTAAAACGAAAATTACGAGAAATGCAAGTCAATTTTTGTACTTGTTCACATGTGAATAAAACATAACACTGTTTTTGGATATTTTAATGTATATTGTGCCTTTAACATAAAATAAAGCGACCACCTTTGCTATCATATAGCTTCAGAGAACTGGATCTTTCATAGTTAAATTTTTTTTGCACCCATTGAGTACCACCAGCTGTTAAATATCACTCTTTTAAGTAATGTGTGTTTTTATTCCTATAGTTCCTGGTGACGTGGCACACTATTGATGCTGATTCTCCAGAGCTGAGTCATATCCTGTGTTGGGCACCTGCTGACCCCCCCACCGGTCTCTCTTACTTCTCCAGCTTGTATCCACCGCATCCACTCACAGCCCAGTACGGAGTCAAAGTGCTGCGTTCGTTTCCGCCGGTACGTGCCAGCAGGGCGGCCCCACATCCTCTTTACAGGGTTCCCACAGGTCATGGAATATCATGGAATTTTAAAAAGTCATTGAAACCATGACCAAGTCATGAAATATCAGGGATTTTGTTTGTCACTTTAAATTTTAGTTAAAAATGTAATCCGCTTGTTAAGTTGTGACATAAGGAATGCCATTTCTGGGTCCAAACCTCCACTGATTTTAAGTGAATCTTCAATCTGAACATTGTTTATTCATTTGACACAGTTAAAGCAAATTTTTTATAAACTCACGGTGTACACTTTATTATCAGGCTCACAGCCTCTTAGCAGGGTTCCCACGGGTCCATGAAATCCTTGAAAGTTTGTGAATCTGGGGAAGAAAATTCAAGGCCTTGCGAAGTTTTTGAAAATATACAAACATACGCACTATTCGGACGGGATTAGTTTTCCAAACAACGTGTCCCCCAGGACGTCTGTGATTTTATGTACCGATTCGGACGGGATTAAAATGATGCAGGCTATTCCAGAGATGGGAGTGTCTGTTTCATGCATTTGGGCGTTGCAGAAGAGCACGTGCTCTGGATACGCGTGTTTGTAATGTTTAATATTTTGCTTTAAATGTAAAATTATGACAGAATGTAATTTATTAATTTAATTTTAACAAATCAAAATAAAATATACAAATCCTACTAAAGTTACGTTAGCCTACGTGTTTTATATAACTGTCTGCTTATAATAAACCCAAAGAAATGAAGAAATAATGATTAATAACAATTTATTATCTTTATTAATTTACATTACCATTCCGGAGTTGAACAACTTTGAACAGAGTTTCTTATAACGTTAATGATATTACAGTAGCCAGTCTTAACAGTGTTTGATATTCAGCTCGTCTTGATTTAATTATTTTATTTTGCCGAATGCGAAAAAACATCCATATCTGAATGAACAGGACTCGGGAAATACAATATACGCGTATTAGTAAGACCTTACGGCAGATCACATTGGCCAAAACACGAAATGAACCGCGTTTTCAAAAGATATTGCGGGAAAACACAGACATTTGCATCCGGACGGGATTAAATTTCTCAGAGGACCTCTGAGTTCGGCGAAAAACAGTAGGTAAATTGCTCTGGAATTCTTACAGAGGTTGTCAGAGAAAAACACAGACATGGCCGATTCGGACGGGATTAAAAACACAGAGGACCTCTGAGAAGCACGATTTTCTCAGAGGTCCCCTTGTAAAACTAATCCTATCAGAATAGGGCTATAGATACAGGTCATTGAAAGTGCTTGAAACTATTTTATGTTTTCTTGAAAAAAATCCATATTATTCCCTGTGTAGTGTAGGATAATATCATCAAATTTTAGCCTTTTAAGCACACGTGCTAAACTGTTCGCTTTAAATGCTTATATCTTCTGTATGTAGCCTAGAAATCTAGACGCACCCTAGCGGCCGCAAAATATATTTGCTGCCAGGGTTTAGTCTAGGCACTCACAATACACTTAACCGGTCCAAAAACCAAAATTTGGTCAGGCCAATCACATCGTGTGTAGCGTCTGTGGGGCGGGCTTAACATGATGACGACAGAGCTGCAACGGTTCCTACTTGAAAACAGAGAATGGCTGCTGCTGCTGGCGAACAGCTATCTTTTGAAGCGGCTTTGGCCGCGACTCTGGAGGACTTAGACTTATGTTTTTCTTTGAGAGAAGAGCAAATAAACCCTACTGAAGTCCTTTTTAAGCAAGAAAGATGTGTTTGGAGTTTTGCCGACTGGTTACGGTAACTACGTCACCTTCTTCGTTGCTCTGATCCGTCATAGCGCTATCCTATTGCGTGCAGAGGCATTTTGAGGGACAACCTTATATCCCGCCCCTTGCATTGAGCCGTTTGTGTGAAGAGTTGCCAGACCTTACATCTTGATGTAGGTCTGGCTAACCAGGCTATTCTGTATGCGAATGTTGATTCATACCAAAATGCTTTTTTGCATAGTTGAAAACGTCTCGGGTTACGTATGTAACTGTTGTTCCCTGAGAAGGGAACGAGACACTGCGTCTCCCTTGCCATACTTCCTGCGTCCCTGTAAGGCCGTCTTTGCCAATATTTCAGATAGCGATATACTTCCTGGCTCCCACGTCACCCTGTCTTTGTCGTTAAGCCTCACCATTGGTTGAATTTGATATCCACTTACCCCTGGAGGCGTCCCAAAAGTGTCTGCAGTGACACAGCGCAAGTTCCCTCGAAAGGGATCTGTAACAATGTATCTTAATAGGTAACACGATGTAACCTTGCTCTCACTTGAAATGTGTACCCACATTTAGTCCTTGAATTTAAGGGGTAATGGACCTGGAAAGTCCTTGAAAGGTCCTTGAATTTGAAGTTAACTAAGGTGTGGGAACCCTGTCTTAGACATAGGTCATGAAATTCAGCTTTTAAAGGGACACTCCACTTTTTTTGATAATATGCACATTTTCCGGCTCCCCTAGAATTAAACATTTGAGTTTTACTGTTTTGGAATCTATTCAGCTGATATCTGCCTAGAAAATCACAACTTTTAATTTTCTGTCGGTCTTAGTACGCGATGTAACTACAGAAGAGTCAAGATTTAAATAGGAAAAATATCCAAACTCTTTGGTTATTTTTTAGCGTGATGCTAATGGTCTAATCAGATTCAATGGATTATGCTAAGCTATGCTAAAAGTGGTACCGCCAGACCCAGAGATCAGTTGAATAGATTCCAATAGAGTAAAAATCAAATTTCAAACTCTAGGGGAGCGGGAAAATGAGTAAAAATTAGCCCTTTAAGTCAGGAAATTTGGCTTCAAGTGGGAACTCTGTCTTTACGACCCATGTGCTTACTGAACAATTAACTTGTGGTCTTAGATCAAACTGAAAACTATTGACGTTCCTGTGTTTTGTGTCATTTCAGGACGCCATTTTGTTTTACATTCCTCAAATCGTTCAGGCTCTGCGGTATGACAAGGTGAGACAGAGATGAACTGTGACCTTTCTTGAACTATCCCACCCCTGGGGCAGTTAGACACATTTTTATGCATCTTTCCCGTGCTGTGCTTTTTGACAGATGGGTTACGTGCGTGAGTACATCCTATGGGCCGCCCAGAAGTCCCAGCTCCTCGCTCATCAGTTTATATGGAACATGAAGACCAACATCTACCTGGATGAAGAGGGGCATCAAAAAGACCGTACGTAATAAAGATGTGCTTTACTCTCGAATCAAAACTCACAAGTATTTCAAAACCTGTCGTTCCTCTCGTTCAGCGGACATCGGTGAGCTGTTGGAGCAGATGGTGGAAGAGATCACGCACTCGCTGTCAGGTCCTGCTAAAGACTTCTACCAGCGCGAGTTTGACTTCTTCAACAAGATCACTAACGTCTCAGCTATCATCAAGTATGATCCTAACACGCCCATGACACTTTTTGTACTCTAGGGGGTGCAATAATAAAACAAATCACTTTTAATATTACATTACGCTCTCATATACACATCCGATTTGTTTGTGTATCTCAGGCCCGTTCCAAAAGGAGATGAAAGAAAGAGGGCGTGTTTAAAAGCACTGTCAGAAATCAAAGTTCAACCTGGTCAGTTATTCATCATTTGAAGATTAACCTCAATAGTTAGTTGATCTATTAATGATGTATTTATTATCATTCTCTAATCATCAGGATGTTATTTACCAAGCAATCCAGAAGCCATCGTCCTTGACATCGACTACAAGTCGGGAACTCCTATGCAGAGGTAACATCTTAACCCCGTGCTCTCCTGTCCTCTGGCTATTGGCAGTATTACAACCGTTTACATTTTAACAGTGATTTACGGTGTCATTCGTGTGTTTTTATAGCGCCGCTAAAGCCCCTTATCTAGCAAAATTCAAAGTCAAGAGGTGTGGAGTGAGCGAGCTGGAGAAAGAGGGTGAGTTTCTTCATAACAATCATGTGATGTTGTAAAGAGCGAGAGAGATCACACACACACAACACACACAGTTTCAGTAATAATGTTAATGGCTGTCTGCAGGCCTCCGCTGTCCTTCAGATTCTCTGGAAGAAGCGGATGAGAATCCTGAATCGGCTCAGAAGGTCTGCTGGCAGGCGGCCATCTTTAAAGTGGGCGATGACTGCAGACAGGTGTGTGTGTGTGTCCTTTTAAATCAGTTAAACATCTTCATTAGGAAGATTTCTCATTACTGTAATGCAGGAAGTCTCATGCTTATTACCGTAACTGGAAACTATATATATATATATATATATATTTAGTTTTGACTTCCTTAACATATTACATGTATGCGCTTGGCAGATGCTTTTATTCAAAGTGACTTAAGTTTTTCACTTATGGTTTTGTTTTGAATCATCATTATTTTTCATCATTAAATTGATTGACTGATTTTGTCTGGTGTCAGGACATGCTCGCCCTGCAGATCATCGGCCTCTTCAAAAACATCTTCCAGCTGGTGGGTTTGGACCTGTTTGTGTTCCCATACCGTGTGGTGGCCACCGCACCTGGAGTGAGTCCTTTGCCAGTCTCATCGCTCTCATTACTGTTCACATGTTAAAGGGGGGTGCATGATCTCTGAAAGCCAATGTTGATATTTGAAATCACTTAAACAAACACGCCCCTACCCCAATACAATCTGGCCTTTTTTTGATAGACCGTCCCACACATACGTAACTCAGGCAACGATGTTGGTTAGTAGTAGGCACACCCCTTACTGCTGATTGGCTACAAGTGTGTATTCGGCCCGACTTTCTTTCCCAAAGTGTTTTTCAAAAATCATGCACCCCACCTTTAAAGGATTACTTCACTTTCATAAAAAAATCTGATAATTTCGTCACCCCCAGAGTTTGTTTTTCTTTCTTCAGTCGAAAATACATTTTTTGGAGGAAAACATTCTAGGATTTGTTTCCATATAGTGGACTTTAGTGGACCTCAACAGTTTACAGTTTCAGTGCAGCTTCAAAGGCTCTAAACGATCCCAACCGAGACTTAAGGGTCTTATCTAGCAAAACCATCAAATATGTACTTTTAAACTTTTTGACATGCCAGCGCAACGTGATTACATAATCACGTTGAAAGGTCACGCGTCACATATGTGAACGCACATTTGCGGACCATTTTAAACAATAAACTGACACAAAGACATTAATTAATATCATTCCTCATACAACAACGTCCGAACGCTCCTCTTTCTCCACACTTGTAAACACTGGAGCGGTCGTCATGCCTTTCCATGTGATAACGTAATACGTAAGGTCACGCTGACGCATCACACGGCTAGTGCAAGACGAGTTTTTTTTTTTTTTTTTTTTGGCGAAAATGACGATTGTTTAGCTAGATAAGACCCTTACCATGCAAAAAAATTATTTTCAAGAAAAATAATCTTAGTTTTTTTTGTCTTGTTTTCAGTAAAAATATCAAAAAATTCTTAAATGAAGATGCTTTTTCTTGATGAGCAAAACGACCCAAGTCTAGTTTTTAGACCAAATTTATCAAATTTAAATGATTTACTTTATAAAACATGAAAATTTTATGCACTAAATAAAAATGTTAAAGATTTTTTGCTTACTTCATTGGCAGATTTTTTTGCTTGTTTTATGCACAAAATCACTGCACTGACAAAAATGATTTTCAAGAAAACAATTCTTAGTATTTTTGTCTTGTTTTTAGTAAAAATATCTAAAAGTTCTTAAATTAAGATGCTTTTTTTGGGTCGTTTTGTTCATCAAGAAAATAAGTCTAGTTTTTAGACCAAAAATATCAAATTTAAGTGATTTTGTGCATAAAGCAAGCAAAAAAATCTGCCAATGGGGTAAGAAAAAAAATCTTGAACATTTTTCTTAAACACTAAATGCAAGAAAAATTTGCTTACCCCATTGGCAGATTACTTGGCTTGTTTAATGCACAAAGTCACTTAAATTTGATATTTTTGGTCTAAAAAATATAATTATTTTCTTGGGTCGGTTTGCTCATCAAAAAAAAGCATCTTAATTTAAGAATTGTTAGATATTTTTACTGAAAACAAGACAAAAATACTAAGATTTTTTTTTCTTTAAAATCATTTTTATAGTTTGTACTCTGCAAAAAATGACTTTCTTACTTAGTATTTTTGTCTTGTTTTCAGTAAAAATTTCTACAAATTCTTAGATTAAGATGTATTTTCTTGATGAGCAAAATAACCCAAGAAAATAAGTCTAGTTTTTAGACCAAAAAAACATAAAAGTTTAAGTGAAAAAAGTTAAGTTTATTTGTGCTTAAAACAAGCATTTGTGCTTATGCCAATGGAATAAGAAAAATATTTTTGAATTAAGTGTTTATGAAAAGTTGTTATTTCAAGAAAATTTTTATTATTCCATTGTCAGATTTTTTTTGCATGTTTTAAGCACTAATTTGTCTAAAAACTAGACTTATTTTCCTAGGTCATTTTGCTCATTAAGAAAAAAAATCTTAATCTAAAATTTTTTTGATATTTTTACTGAAAACAAGACAAAAATACTAAGTAAGAAAGTCATTTTTTGCAGTGTTTGCCTCGGTTGGGATCGTTTAGAGCCCTGTGAAGCTGTTGAGGTCCACTAAATGGAGAAAAATCCCGGAATGTTTTCCTCAAAAAACTTCTTGACTGAACAAAGACATAAACATCTTTTTTCCTTTAAACTTCTGCTCACCTGCGTGTGCCGTGTGACTCTTACAGTGCGGTGTGATCGAATGTATCCCCGACTGTAAGTCCCGCGATCAGCTCGGCAGGCAGACAGACTTCGGCATGTACGACTACTTCAGGAATCAGTACGGTGATGAGTCCACGCTGGCCTTCCAAAAGGTAACCGGCATTACTTTAAATAGTTGTGTTATGGATTGCTTTTATAAATTTGACAGGATATGTTCTGTGCATACTGAAGTGCTTTTATTAAATTGTGTATATTCTGTAATGTATCTTACAGGCCAGATATAACTTCATTCGCAGTATGGCAGCGTACAGTCTCCTGCTCTTCCTGTTACAAATCAAAGACCGACACAACGGCAACATCATGTTGGACAGCAAAGGACACCTCATCCATATCGGTCACCATTACTTTTACTTTCTTTCTCTGATACTGTCAATGAAACAGGCTTTTATTATGACACACGCATATTAATCTGCTCTTACTTTTATGAGTAAATCTTGTTTTAAATTTTAACAATTCTGTGTATTTTCTGTGTCTTACAGATTTCGGCTTCATGTTCGAAAGTTCTCCAGGTGGGAATTTGGGCTGGGAGCCGGACATCAAGCTGACGGATGAGATGGTGATGATCATGGGGGGAAAGATGGAGGCCACGCCTTTTAAATGGTTCATGGAGATGTGTGTGCGCGGATACCTGGCCGTAAGGTGAGACATACTCTTCAATATTTCAGAGATGATGATCGAGCTCAGACATGTTGAGATTTGAGCGTGTTCGGGCAAGATTTCGGGTGCCATTTCTGTCCCCCCAAACCTGTTGAGATGGTTTGGTTGTAGGCATGTTTCACGTTGTTGGATTGTTGTGTTGTGAAGCTGTTGTCTGTTTTTCTTCACGTCAGGCCGTACATGGACGCGGTGGTGTCATTAGTGACGTTGATGTTGGACACGGGGCTGCCCTGCTTCAGAGGACAAACCATCAAATATCTCAAGTATGTTCCTCTCACGTACCGGCTGTGGGGTGTTGTTGACAGCTGTTTAACCTGTTTACTGTGTTTGGCAGGCAAAGGTTTAACCCCAACATGAGCGAGAAAGAAGCCGCTGCGTTCATGATTAAAATCATTGAACGCTGTTTTCTCAGCAACAGGTACAAACCTCAAACCAATCACCAAAAACATTCTGTGCCTTTATATTTCCTTACTACCAGTCAAAAGTTTAGGGTCATTTACTTATTCATTATGTTTTAGGATAATAGTAAACTATGGAATAACACAAATGCAACTTGTGACTAAAAGCATCTGAAATAAATCAAAACATCATTTTTATCAAGCAGTTTCACCATGAGATGTTTTTTGTGTTGAAGGAGTTAATATCTATAAACTGATTTTTCTTTATCACTCAGTCCAATGCATCATTTCAAGATTTTTTTATATACAATTTTTTTTAATGAAAGAAATTAAAACATAGTTGTCACCAGTGTTGTAGTCGAGTCTTAGTCAAGATCAAATCCAGATCCAGCTTAATTTGCACACCAACTTTCAGACCAATGTTTTCAGATCAAAATATTTTTATGATCATTAAAATCATTTCAGTCAAGTGACCCTAAACCTTTGAAAGGTTGTGTACATTAATAGGCAATTAATGTTAATTTGAACTTTTTGGTTTTGGTTTGGTGATAACTAGATCACGTGTGACCCTGGACCACAAAACCAGTCATAAGTAGCACGGGTATATTTGTAGCACAGGCCAAAATTACATTGTATGCCAAAAATCATTAGGATATTAAGTAAAGATCATGTTTCATGAAAATATTTAGTACATTTCCTATCGTAAATATATCAAAACTTTATTTTTGTGAGTGGATGCAATGCTAAGGACTTCATTTGGACGGCGCTGTCCTGTGAGCGGGACACCTGAGTTTACTTTAATATTTTGCATGTGAATCTAATCGTGACAAACGTTTATTGTATACCATTTGAAAGCTCTAAGAGAGTTGTTTTCATTCCTCGTCACATTTTTGGGAAAGGAATGACATAGTGAGAGCCATTTTCTAAAATGCCACAGGTGGGCCCACGTTGTTATTTTATATTTGTAACACTAATACCCTATTCTAAACCTAAAAAATCTTGACAAATATATAGTGTTGGAAAGCTCTAAGAGTGTAGTTGTTATATATCATCACCATTTTGGGAAAGAAATGATGTCGTTTCTAAAAGGTCAAGGGCCCACAATTTGATTTTACATATTTATAACACTAAAACACTACTCTAACCTATATTAAAGCTCTAAGAATGTAGTTTTTATATTTCAAACTCTTTTAGCAGTAATAATAATGCAGTGACAGTCATTTATTAATTTATGACAAGAGTATGCAGCAAATTGTAGACACCTAGTGGCCATTGTTGGTAAAACCAACTTTGTAATTCTTTTAACTTAAAATTTGGATCACAGCTAGTTTAGACTTACTGTGTGTTCACACCAGATGCGGAAAAGGCGGCATGCGCGAGTTATTTACATGTTAAGTCAATGCGAAGACGCAGCACGGTATACGGAAATTGAGCGTTATCGCGGGAAATGCGTGCGTTGAAAAATCTGAACTGGCGGATACTAACCAATCAGGAGCTTGCATGATTACATGATTACAGGAAGCGAGCGGAGTCGCAGAAACCCCTCCCATTACGCGAATTTCCACGTGAATGTCTCAAATTAATAGAATTTCATGCGCGGCTTTCACGCGTGCATAAAGCGAGTAAACTCAAAATGTTCAAGTGTCCAACCACTCGCGAATACCACATTTTTTCGCATCTACCTGGTGTGAACGCACAGTTATAGTCTTAAATTTTATAGCATTTCTGTCGTGAAATATATTCATAATTTTATGTATAAAATTTATACTTTATTGCATTATTTTTGTTTATTACAATAAATGTAAACCGCAAAAAAAATTCATAACTAATATATTTTAAGAATATTTTCATGGGGAAAAACTTTAAAGTGTCTTCTTTAAAACAAGACCAATATTAGGCTTCTAGACCAAAAAATGTCAGAGTTATATTAATTTAAAGGTGTACATCACCTTTCACCCCTCCAGTCAAAAAGGGTTGCGCCGGTTAAGGGATTAAAGGCGATTTTTGCAACATTTATTTTTTTGCACCCTCAAATTCCAGATTTTCAAATAGTTACCTCAGCCGAACATTGCCCTGTTCCAACTAACCATAAATCAATGGAAAGCTTACAGATGATGTATAAAATGATTGGTTTTGTGGTACATGTTCACGTATTCATCTTAACATGTGTGACTCACGCTGTTGTGTGTTTCTCTAATGCAGGAGCAGAACATACGACATGCTGCAGTATTACCAGAACCAAATCCCATATTGAGATCGGACCGGCACGTCTCCTCTCATCTCATTATCCGTCTGTTCCAGTCCATAACAATGAGCACTTTATAGATATAAATAATTTACCCATCCTGATTGGCCCAGATCATAGGTGTGTCACTTCCTGTAGAGCCGCCTCAGGGCCTCTAGTGATTTGCTGAACTTTACGATGCATGTATGTCGTCTTATCTCCCTTTAAGGCATCTGCCGTCAGAGTTTTGACATTCCACGTCCTTTAACTCTACTTGAAACTTTACGACTGGGTTTTTAGTTCATGTCACCCAGAAAGCCATTTCTAAGACGGGCAACGATTGCACTGTAGATTACGTGCCGTCAATAAATGACCTGTTTTATGCAATGCATCTGTGTTCGTACAGTGTACGTTGTAAAAACGCTGTCGTGTTTGTTACTGGATGAATGAAGCTCGTGAAACCGAGCGAGAACTCGTCCAGGTCATATTGGACCCCAGAATCAAAATAAAGAAATAACACTTTAGTTTTTAAAATTTGCTTTAGTAATTTATTTCGATTTTAGGGGTGACCTGGACATGTTTTGGTTCTGTTTGTTTACTCGTAACAGGGATTTTCCGCCCGAAAAAGACAATATAATGTACTGACTAACGTATAGCTGCTGAACATTTTGCATGTTTTTTAAAGCTTGTTTGGCAATGAAGATGTGGGACAAGAGTATTATGTTTTATTTCATTGGTGAGGTTTACAGAAATTTGCTGTAGGATTAAATTCATTACAAATATTGTCTTAAATTTAGCTTTTTTAATAGACTATCAATGAAATAGATTGAATATAATCTGTACACATTAGAGGAACAATCTATAGTCTTATAAATCATTTTCTTGTTACTTTAATTAGAGATTATTTTAGCTGTATAAGATTTAACGACAATATAATGATTATAAATCTAAGAAATATAGCATAAATACAAAGGGTCTTGAATGTTTTTTTCTGTCTGTTATCTGTTTTATTTGTTTAACTGGTGTGTTTTAATGAATTTGCATCACATCTTTAGCATCATTGACAATCAAGTCTCTCATTGAATTGTGTGAAACCGATGTAATGCTGTACCATTACAATTCATTCATGTCAAATGTTGAAGTTTGTCCTTCATCTGCTGGAGATTTCTGAACCTCAACATGAAAGCTGTCACCAATGATATACGCTGTTCGTCCACATTTGCACTTTTAACATTTCATTGCTGTTAACGTAAATAAATGTATTTGTGAACAGAAATGAAAGACCTGAAACCATCTATAAAAATATAAGCGCAGATATATGTGTTTATTGTTGTTTTTGACACAAATTTCCATTGAGATTGATTATAGGCACTGAAAACTGTGTGCGTTATATGTAAAGAGGATGAGTTTAGATACAGATGCATTAATATTTCATTGGTTGTTGTAGCCAGCCACAAAATTGCTGAGCTAATCTTTACAGATCTACCATATTACACTTACAAAAGCCTTATACATCACACCAATTATTTGGTCATTTGCAATGAACTGTATTAAATTCTTAGTTAATATTAAAGGAATGCATCACTATTACTGATTATTATATGGTTAGAGATTTGTTCACAGAGACTGAGGTGGGTGATGGTAACCATCTTTACATTTCTGCCTCCCAGGGAAAAATCATTCAAATCAAATCATTCACTCTTTTTGAAAAACCTTAAACCACTTTAGGGTAGTTAAACACAGTTTGCTAAACTCATGCAACCTTTTTGCTAAACTAAACACATCTCACACTGCAATGCACTTGTTATACAAAATGTTAAACACAGGAAAAGTTGAACACAACTACAACACAGTTATCGCAGTAAACAGAACAACTCAAAATTGTTCACACTTTTTTCAAATTGTTTTTTAAATTTGAGAGGCTGATGAAGAGAATGATGAAGAACAGGACCCCAGAGAGACGATGCAATTGGCAAAATTTGCAGTTCAATTGGATGACTTTTCACAAAATACAAGTGCTGCTTCAAGTAATATTGAAAACTTACTATTATTTACTTACAGTAAAATATTCACTATATTCACTAAACTAAATAAATTCGCTAAATTCGCTGTGATTACAGTAATACACTGTATAAAATACGCAGCATTTTTGTCAAATCAACATATTTTTTATGTAACTTCTTCTGAATTGCTGAAACACATTTCTTCAAAACCTTAAACACAAATCCAAATTTTCTAACTTAAAATTCACAAAACTTTTCCAGCAATTAAACAATTCCTTTAAAACCATTTCACCTGAACTTAAAATCAAACCAAGCTTTCAAATCATACACACATGAGTCAATATAAACACTACAACATCCAGGACATCTGCTTACAGAAAAATATATGTTTATTGTATATAACAACACATTTGACAAATACTGTAGTGAATACTTTACTTTTTAGTTTTTAATATGTGTGTATGCAGCACATGTATTTTGTAAAAAGTCAGCAATCCAACTGCAAAATTTTGCCACTTGCATCGTCTCTGGTGTCCTACTCTTCCTCCTACTCTTCATCACACTAGTGTGAACAGTTTTGAGTTGTTGAGTTTTCTTGATGACAACTATGTTGTAGTTGTGTTCAACTTTTGCCTGCCTGTGTTTAACATTTATAAAACAAGTGCATTGCAGTGCAAAATGTGTTTTAGTGAGAAGCTTGTGGTTAGTTTTGCCAACAGTGTCTAACTAAACTTGTTTAAAGTTTTTCAAAAAGAGTGAATAATTTGACAGAAGGGTTTAGGCAACTGGGAATTTGGTTCAGAGAATGGGGTTTAGTGTTTTAGAAATTCAGAAAATTTCAACTTGATTTTATAAATTATGTCAACTTTTCACAAGCCAAAACTTCAAATAGTAGGTTAAATTGACTTGCGAAACCAAGTTGTATTAACTTCATGCTGCATTATTTTTTACAGTATTTATCAAGTGTGTTGTTATATACAATAAACATTTATTTTAATGTAAGCAGTTGTCCTAGATGTTGTGTTTTCCATTTTTGTAAAGACATGTCTGATGCTCTGTAGTGTTTATATTATTGACTCATGCGTGTATGATTTGAAAACTTGGTTTGATTTTGAGTACAGGTGAAATGGTTTTAAAGGGATTGTTGGATTTTGCTAGAAGAGTCAGAGGTTCTGTGAATTTAGTTTGTGTTTAAGGTTTCGAGAAAATGAGTGCTGGTTTCAAGAATTGTTTTAGCAATTCAGAAAAACTGTAAAAGTATACCAGTAATACTTAAATTGATTTTCACAATAGCACAGTTCAGTACACTTATATGTTTTTAAGTTTTGTAATCTTTTTTTGGTTTCGTAAGTGCAAAATTAGTGCATGAAAATATTACATTTACTAAGTGTACTTAAAATGTATTGTATTGTAATGCATATTTTTTACCTTTTGTTTACAGAAACTTTATTGAAAAAAATGATTCATTCAATTCACTCAATTTTTTAAGGTAAGTGGTTGCAATCGATTTATTTAAGCTACATTTAAACACCAGTTTTTTATTTTATTTTACTATTTTTTTGTTGTTGTTTAAATAAATTGATTGCAACCACTTACCTTAAAAAATTGAGTAAATTGAATGAATCTTTTTTTTTCAGTGTTGGGTGGGTGCAGTAAGCAACCCTGCTGAAAAAAACAGTAGAAACCATCACAGAAATTCTAATGGTTTCCATTAAAATACCATAAGGAACCATTAGCTTTTACCATTTAAAATGCATTTTGTAGTGTGTTTTGGGACATATTCCAGTAATGCTCCCACCAATAAAACCCAACACATACCAGTAGAGACCATTATAGTTTCCATTTCAACCAATAAAATTCCCATTACAGCCATTAAATCCAATACAATTTCTGTGATGGTTTCTATTGTGTTTTTGTTAGCAGGGAACATTTAATTTAATATAATGAATACAAATGAATGTCTTTCAAAATATTGCGGTGATGCTGTTTTACATCATTTTACTGCAGTAACTCAGCTGACACACTGATCAGTACTTACCATGGTATTTACATTTAAACTAGTAGAGGTACTGTAGTACCATGGTTCATTTAGCATTTAGAAACCTTGGTGTTTTGTGTGGTTTAATAATAATGTGATATTGTACCCAACCATGGTGCATTCATATAGCACAGTAATACTGAGGTAAATTTCTCAAAAGCAGCACGCGGAGTTTGGGAAGGTTTTCTCTTAAGGAATTTCACTTTCCCAACCATACATTAGCAGGAATACTGGGTTGCCATGGTGACGGCTCCCTCGGGCACTCAGATGTGGGGGAGGTGGGGGCACTAACAAGGTGTTCTCCTCAAACGTGCATTTATTCACGACAGGGCATTTTTCGGACGCCCCGCGGTCCGTGACGCTGCGAGATGCGCGTTCACGGCGGAACTGAAACCACAGTACGGTAAGACATGACAGTGTCTGAAACACACAAGAGGGAACGATGTGGTTACGTGGGATCAGTTACTGCTAACTTTATTTAAATGAGCTTAGAGATTATGGGATTTGATGTGTCGTCATGGCGACGTGCCATATATACTTTACCTCGTATGCTTCACCCTACCCTGAGGTGCCAAGCATTACCCAGAAACAATATTACCACACATACTGTACTGAGATTGTGTTGACATACAAAAACTTTTTACACAGTATTTGGTTACAGAAAAGAGACTACAGAACGATTTGGTTCCCTAAAAAATAACAAAAAGGGAAGCATTGGCAATGTTAACGTTACGTCAGGGGTGGCACAAAGCTTGCACGCTCATCGAAACCAGCAAATAATAGCAATCTTTAGGCGTCTTATTTTTTTACATTTTTTATTTTATAGTATTCAACTATAAAATTCATGAATACTATATAGTTTAGTTGTTATAAGTGTTTGAAAAACATTTATATTTTCATACAGTTGCATCGGAAGTGACGTAGCATTACGTGATTTTAAAAAATCTTAATGGTTTTTGGCTTTAAGTTGTCTTTTTAAGTCGTGTAAAGTTAGGCAAACTAATTAAAAATAAGGGATACAGATTTGTGCGTACCTCGTGTGTAGCTTTACACTGCAAAAAATGATTTTCAATAAAAAAAATCTTAGTATTTTTGTCTTGTTTTCAGTAAAAATATCTAAAAAATCTTGAATCAAGATTTTTTTTCTTGATGAGCAAAACGACCCAAGAAAATAAGTCTAGTTTTTAGACCAAAAATATCACATTTAAGTGATTTTGTGTATAAAACAAGCAAAAAATAAATAAAAAAAATCTGCCAATGGGGTATGCACATTTTTCTTGAATTTAGTGTTAAGTTGGTGATTTTTTTGCTTGTTTTATTTTTATATTTTGGTCTAAACACTAGACTTATTTTCTTGGGTCATTTTGCTCATCAAGAAAAAGCATCTTTATTTAAGAATTTTTAGATATTTTTACTGAAAACAAGACAAAAATACTAAAAATACTAAGTGTTTTTCTTGAAAATAATTTTTTGCAGTGTAAAAATGCGCATTTATATGTGCATGAGTCAATTATTAAAGACGTAGATTTGACTAAAATGAAAGATTACAGATGTAATGAAGTAACACAGAGACCTAGCTGTGAAAAGAAGAAAACTTTCTTGATTTTTTTTATTGCATTGATAAAGTGAAAAGAAACTGTGAAGTCAGCACAATATGGCCAGCTAACAGTTTTTGGTTCCAAAACGTTCCCCTAACGTTATTTTTTGGTTTCCAGAATGTTATTTTTGAAGGTTATTTTTTGGTTAGCCAGGAAATTTTTCTTTACAAAAATAGTTTTTTTGTCATCACCGTCACTGCAATGATATTGGCAAACCAGAGATATTATCTGAAGTGTTGCATTCATTTGTTTTATCTTTTTCTTTAAATTTTCATTTACAGCTCCACATCAATTCAAAGTTTCAAACACTCTTTGGCATAACTCAGTGATACGATCACTAAACATTTGGGTCTGGTTCACTTCCAGCCAGTGCTCACTGCTAGTCAACAAATGTTATATTCATCTTTTTACTAGTGGAGACAAACAGGAAATTTTGAGTCCTGAACATGATGCAAGCCAGACATGAACCTGCATGCACACTGGTGAACTTGACATCACCTCAATAATAAAATATCATAACCAGGTCATGGCAAGTAAAGAGGACAGTGGGTTAAGACTCGGCTCATCCCTGTATTACTGTGGTATTACCAGCAGAAGCTTAAGCGAGGACCACATTGCCTCTGCTCTGCCCGACACACACAAAGCTAACACGACGTAACAGTGATGAATGGTTGGAGTGTGAGGACTGAATCTGGATGTGCTGATGCCATGTGTGCGATGGGATAGGTTTGATCCCCCCAACGAATCTGCATACATATGGCAAAGGGGCCGCACCCATGTGACCCGTTCATGTTCATCAAATACAGTTGACAGTTTCTGATGAAAGGTTCGTAACTTTAAAAGATCAGGTGCATTTGTGGCACTTTAAAACACGGCTGTGCCACACATCTGGTTATGAAAGGGTTTGCTTTGCATTAAAAGCAAGCATTCACTGAATCATTTGCTTATTGAAAGAAAAATGCCCAGCACATTTATGAAGAATGTGTGGTCTTCACATCTCGTTGGTGGCACCAATTTTTCTTTTGAAAATGAACTGTAGCATTGAATTACTCAGTCAAGCGTCATCACGTTCAAGGAGAAATAAAGAAAATAATGGCATCAGAATTTCACATTAAATCTTTTTCCTTTCGTCTTTTGTGGCCTCGTCCCTTCAACCTCGAGCAAAGGAGCCCATTATCTGTTGCCCTAAAGCCTGTTTTGTATAGCACCATGGCACAGTGTAAATAGCGAGCAGGGGGACGGGGTGGAGGTCCGGTCTTTCTCTCTGAGAGGCTGCTGTACTGTTTCATGTGAAAGGATCAATATGCTAAACTCTTGCAGTGCCCACCACCTGTAGGGCCATTTCTTTTGGCCGTTGCACTGTCAGCCTGGCAGACTGTGCCATTACATTCAGTCCAGTGAAAGAAAGACAGAAGAAAGAGAAGAATAGATTCAATTCTGCCGGACGGCCTCGCATGCATCCACCCCCTCCATCTCCTGCATTAATCCAGGGTTCGAGGGGCAGCTGCTCTACTGGTGAGGCAGACACCTGGTGCAACACTTTCTATGCAAACCAGAGACATCGAAAGGAGTGAAAAGCTTTTGGGAAGATGCTTGGCAAACGGCGTTTTTTACTTATTTGCATGAGCTTTTTTAGATTTAACAACACTGTTAAAACATCTAAAGAAACTCTGCAAGTTGCTCTACCAGAACTCATCCCGTTAAATCATCAATAATACAAATAAACGCTAGATGTTTTTATAAATTCGATACTTAGAGGTCAGGGATTTGAAATGCACTAAATGCATTAACGTTTTGCAAATTTGCATCACGCAGCAGATGCCCCAACCGTGGGCATTAGACGCTGAATGGCCGCCTCGCAAGATCTGCATGTGATTTTGGTTCTCTGCAGATGCGTCTATAGTTAATCTATACTTAGCAGACGGGGGCGAGCGGGGGGAGGTGACATCAACATACAACTCATTGTGCCTGAAACTGACCCCATTCAGGGTCATTTGGCATGTGACACCACTTGAGGCGGGGCTTAACGGCACCGTAGAATCAGCCATAAAAATGCCAACCCTCTGTTCCCTCGGGGCAGGGAGGTGCACGCTGGCCTCTTGACATACACTGGCAAGCCCGGGGAGGAACAAAAGGAGGGCCGCTCTAAATGGCCCCGAGAATTCAGAGCAGAGGGCCCGGCGGAGGGGAGAAAAAAGCGCCGGTGAAGGGGCGAGCCACCGCCTCTGATTGGTGAAGCTCTCTGAAGGGCTCCCAGATGGCAGACGAAAATCTCGTGCCACAACCGGTTAGAGCCCGTTTGGGGGAAGGGGCCCGGGGTCCCTCTCACCCGCCCGTCATTAATCATCGACGACCCCTGGGCTCGCGACGCAACACGTCCTGCAGAGTCAAGCCTAAATGGTCTTTGAAGACGCCCAAATGCAATTGGTTTAACGTAACTACATTTCCAGACATCATGCCCTGAAATCATTTTGCAGTTTGTACATAAAGCAGTTTTTATGAGAAAACATGAATGTAAAATTTTGATGCTTTTGTGTTTATGGGTGAAAATCACAAATGCAATCGAGTCTTTGACCAGGGTCGAGTCTATGAGGTGTTTCACACATCACCAGGTTGCATTTTAAAACATTTAGGGTTTACAGTTACAGTAATATTTAATGCAAACAATGCATGCAAAGACACAAAAACAGACCAAAGAGTCAAGTTTTTTTGATCAAGATTTTAATGAAAAGATTCTAAAATGACTTCTCATAGCTGTACATTAAGACTGTGAGTGCGAGATGAGATCTGTACAGTTTAATTCACATGACACACAGAATTTGAGCCACACGCAGCGCTGACCTGAATACAAACTCTCTGAGGAGATGTAAAGTGAAACCGCCATGTTGTCTGCGAACCGCGTTCAAGGTCGACTAAATGAAAATAAAACAAAAGAAACTTGATCGAATTGTCAAATCAGGGCAACTTGATGATGCACTTCAATGTCTTTACTGTATTGTTAAACAAAAAGTTCACCCAAAAATTATTTACTTATCAAGTTGTTACAAATTACATTTATTGTATATTTGTAATCAACCAGAAGCACCATTGACTCCTATAATAGGAAATAAAAATATTATGGAAGTCAATGGTGCTCAAAAACGAACTGTTCAAGAGCCCCATTCATTTCCATAGTATTCTTTTTCCTACTATGGAAGTGAATGGGGCTCACGATCGGTTTGGTTACAAACATTTAAACATTTCTTCCTTGGTGTTTATCAGAATAAAGAAATTTATACAGGTTTGTAACAAAATGAGAGAAAGAAAATGATGACAGAATTAAATTTTTTGGGTGAACTATCCCTTTAACTTCACGGCAAACTTCTTTTGCTTGCAATTTCCCCTTGTAGTAAAGTAAAATAGTGTTTGATTTATTAATGGAATGCTTATGAAGAATCACAGCGTTGGGCTTTGAATGCATCGACTTATGGCTAAAACATTTCAATGTGATATGATGTTTAAGTAAAAACGTATGGAAAATGCCCACCTGCTATGCACATGCTTGCAAATCTGGCTTTGGTTTAGTTAGCTTGGTAACTTGAGGTCCCTGTGAACGCTTAACAGTTATGTCGATAGGCAATGTATATAATACTATATGGGATACGTAGAGAAATCAGATAAAACTACATATTAGCAGCAAACAAGTGTGAGATTATGTCAATAATCTGCTTAAAGCTTAGCAAAAAAGTTCAAATAACCGATAAGATGCATCGCCTGGATCTTACAGCAGGGCACACACACACAGGACCTCAGTGAAAACAGGAAAGTGCATTTTTTTAAAGCTTCAAGATCTTATAATATTACTAAGACATATCTGCATTCTGTTTGCTTTAAATGACAAAAGTGTTTATGAGAAACCTTTGGCTCTGTTGGGTACTGGCAAGTAAACTTCACCCAAAAGATAAACGGATTTGAACGACGGCACCAGACAACACGGCTGATTTCTGCACATGAAACACGACCTTGAGCGCATTTGACACAATTCAAAAAGATCCCGTCCTGGATCATTTAGGCGAACATTTAAAAATGTACAAACAGCCTTCAAGTGTTTATGACAGGAATCGCACGTGCATGCTTCAGTAAGACAAGGGTTACAAACGTGTGTTTATGATGAACACTTCATAGAGAAATACATTCCTCATGTCTAAATCTTCACAGGTTTGAAAATGATCCACAACTTTATTTACCCCAACAGAATGAACTCAAACCCCGAAGACACGTCGCCTCGCACGAAGTGAACTCTTTAGCAAAGTGAAAACAAGATCAAACAAATAAATACATTCATCACTGACAATAGACATTTGATAAAAAAGTGAACACTGTCAGTAAGTGTTTGCACCAGTGTTGATGGAGGAGAGGCCAGTCTCGTTTCACTCGCTTCTTTTGTGGACAAAAAAAAATACACACACAAAAAAATAAAGTAGACGAAATAAAAGTGAATCAAAATCAAAAATAAAATATATCTATTTATATTCATATATTTATATATATGCAGCAAGTCCTAACAAGTATTACTTTGAGGTAAACGTGTACTATATTCATGCGTATTTACATATTTAAAAAAAAAAAAAATGAACAAAAGCAGCAAATTCATAAGCATACTGGCGACTGTATGATTTGCGTATGGGACGTCTCGGCACATTTTAAAGGGCCAATTGTAAATCAAGTGGTTGAAGCAGCACTCGAACATACGGCTACGTTCACAGGGCACGACTCACAGTTATGACTTTCGATGACGTACACAGAAGCGTCGCATGGTTAAACTGGCCTCCCCTCACCTGAGGTCTGTGACTGTAAGAGGTTTTATGTAAACAATGAGATTTTTATTATACACAAGAATATTTTTATCAGACAAGCTGTCAATCAATCAATCAATCAATCATTCAAAATGTGCTTTGGTTTAGAAAATAGTCTGAAAATTTGGGTATGAGCTTTTATCTTTTTTGTTTATACATTTTTAACTAGAATGCATTTTTATTATTTTGTTGTTTTTTTTGTTCAAAAACACTCAAGAACTTAAAAGTAAAACTCCTTTAAGATCTCTGGCTTTGTTTTTATTTTTTTTAAAGTGTTTTGAAATGGGAACATACTCTCGTAAAATCTATTCTGTATGAAAACTAGTGTTTTGCTTTTCGTCATTAAAATACAGAAATTGATACACAGTCTTACAAATGTAGTTGAAAGCTCCACATTTCAAAATATGCAAAACTATCCCTGAAGTTTTGAAGTAGAAACATTATTGTCACAGTTTGAAACTTTTTGTCATACTTTTTCCTCTTCTCCCGTTCTCTCATCTAAACGCTGGACTCAACAACAGAGCATCTTACCCAAAACATCAATTCTGTAACGTTCATATTAAGTGCTTGTAGACCAGCAAGATATCAACGGGAATTTTTTCCTGGAATCCTTCAATAAAAACCTCTCCCTGAGTTGAGCTATCAATGCCAGAGCGCACTGTAACAAAAACTCAAAGGACTTTTAAATATCCAGACTGTCTCTTATCGAGCTAAATATGATTTGGATTACCTAAAGCCTGCAACCACGTGACTCAAATCAATCATTTTGTCCATTCCAGACCTATTAATGCAATACGCTTGAAAGGCGCAGCACAAATTCAGTGCATTGACTCGAACTGATTCAATTTACACAAAAATGTTATGAGAGGTGAACAAAAACAACTGGGAAAGGATTCCAGGAAAAAAGGGTGTAAACAGAGCTCCATTCAATACGACTATAGCTGCCCCCCAAAAACAGGACACTGAAGATGAACCAGAGATAATAACCTGACAAAAAAGACATTAAAAACTACATATGGAATGTAATACACCATGATCGGTGGAAAACGTAACGTGTAATAAAGATGAAAAATATCAAATACATCCATCAGCATTTATCCAAACCCTGACCAATGTAACATTGCTCATAACCCAATACAATTATCAGCATTTTGAATAACCTTAAATTCTTTTCAACATGCATACTTTACATAATACAGATACCTCGAATCGAACGAATAGATGATTCCACACAACTAATGTCATTTCCGAACAGGTTTTTTGGGGGGCTGTGTATCGCTTTCTTAGTCCGGTAAGACTTCCAAGCATGAACGATAGATATGTAACAAAAATCTACAACACTCGCACTGTTTGGTCTGAACTAAAATAAACAAGTCCTTCTGAAGTTCATCTGTAGACAGAGTAAGAAATTGAAAGACACTATTGTAAACTTCAACGACGCTCTCGACCACCAGAGGAAAGAAGTTCATTGGTTTTTAGTTAACGTCAAGTACAAATTAACGTCTCACTACATTGCTCTTTGTCGAGAACTTGGATGACATTCGTACCTTCTGCAGAATCAGAAACCTTTGGTTGGGATATTTTACAGGAAACCTTTGTTGGTAAGCCATTCTCTTTGGATTACTCTTTCAAAACCTTAAATACATGTGCCCAAAGTAACTATTTTCTACATTAATGCTTTAAAAACTTAAAACTTTTGTGGATGGGCAGAACTATTTAGAAAACCTCAACAAACTTTATAAATCTATATTTAGAGAGACCTCCATATTTTGTCCAATTAATGTATTGTTCTTAGGAATTAAGAGGTAGAACGTGACAGGACCGTATGGACCTGAATTTTTTCGGTCAAGGGAAAAAACAACTAAAAAAAGTAAAGAAAAAACTGTACCGATAATAATAAACCCAAATCTGACCCATCACCCAACCCGAACCCCTAGAACTTCCAGTTAAAACATTCACAGAAGCATATCAATAAGTTATCTAAAGTAATCTAAAAACAAGTACCTTTAAGTTTGGCTTTTCTTTCAGAGTAAACGACACAGCTCAAAAGACCACCCATGGCCTCTCTTCAGCATGTTTCCATTGGCTTAAATCCAGATGTAGGTGGGGCGAATTGTAGTAGCCCTGTGCTAAACGCATCCATTTGCAAAGATGTAAAAATATTCCTATTGGTTCTCGCTGCTATGATTAATCAACAATCATGAAGGGTTTGGTTATGGTACAAAACTACAGTAGGAAACCCCGACCCAGCTACAGCCAGAATTAGCCAATGGATACAGAGCAGGCATACTGGGAAATGTTTGGTTGGATGCACAAAGCTTTTATGAAATACCACACAAAAGACCACAGACAAGTCTTGGTCTTACAACACTATCTTCAGACCCTTAGAGACACTTTAAACCTTTTGAATTTGCAATACTTGTGGAAAACAACTTGGTCATTAAAAGCTTAAACCTTCCACATACCAGCATATACCAGTTTAGAAAGACCAAGAAAAACAAAGGAGGAATAATTCTGAACATGTCAACATATCAAAGCATAGACTGCAGCGGTTGAAAGCAGTCCTAACATCTGGTTGGATAATACAACGGCATTAGTAGCCAGTTTTACATTCACAGTAAACGAAATCTTAAGCCAATAAAATCATACCGATCGTTTTATTCGTGAATCCTTGTTTGAATGGCTCCTCCTGTCATTAAAAGCAGAGGAGAATCCAGCTTCACGTTTTTAAAACTTCAAACTCTGCAGTAAACTATAAAGGAAGAGGTGTGCGTTGTCTCTCTTTCTTGAGGGTCTGCCGCTCCTGGGGTCTTTGGCTTATGACGGGGAGGTATGCATTCGAAGGTGACTAATGAGGTTACGTTGCTGGGTAAATTTCCCCCCGCAGAGCTGACATTCGTACGGCTTTTCACCCGAGTGAACCCGCATGTGCTCTGTGAGTCGGTACTGGCGGGTAAAGCGCATGCCGCACTCCTCGCAGGCGAACGGTTTCAGCCCTAGATGGCTGCGCATGTGGCGCGTCATGGTGCCGCGTTGAGTGAACATCTTGCCGCAGATGTTGCAGGGGAAGGGACGTGTGAGCCAGTGGGTCTTCTCGTGTTGCCGGAGAGTGGCCGGATCTTTGTAGCTCTTGTTGCAGACCGAGCAGCTGAATCGTCGCGACTCCGTGCCGTGGCCGTGACTGATCTGCGAAGACAAATCTTCGGCCTCTACTTCATCTTCCTTTGGATAGGACTCGTCGTCCTCTTCTTTGATGTATAGCTCTTCCTCCGTGTGAGTCTCCACGTGAGCGTTCAGCTCCTCCGAGCTCGGAAAGCCTTTGCCGCAGGGGATGCAGACGTACAGGTTGTCGCCGAGTGCCGGCTCGAAGCCTTCCTGACGGTAAACGTAATTGGCGCTGTTCCTTCCGCCTTCGCTCTCGCTGTGTCCGCTGTCTTCGCTCTGTTCTTGTCCGTTCTCCAAGCCCTCCTCTTCCTCTTTACACTGGAAGGATGTTTCAGAGTTGCCCTTCCCTCCACCAGGGAGTCTTTCGCCGGCAACGTTCAATCTTTTGGCGACACCGTTGGGTAAAGTTCCTCGTTCGACATCTTCACCTTTGTTGCTTTCTCCTTTGGCCTGCCGCCTTTGTCGCGCCACATGACGGGAGCTTTTACGCTGGTCTATGTCCGGAGGAGGTTGGCTCTCTTCACATTCTCCTTCTCCTCCCAACTCCATGGGCTCCCCGCCGGCGAGGTTCTGCATGTTGGCGTTCTCTTCGAACGAGGCACTGTTGGGTGTGGATTCCGAGGCAGACTGAGGCGATTCCTGCGGGATGCTGCTGGGACTCACTTCTTCGGTGGCCGTGCTCCCTGAGGGACTTTTCTTGGAAAGGTCCAGGCCGAGTTCCTGGATGCCGCAACCGCCGTTGCTTCCGTTCTTACTCGTGGATGGACTCATCGCAGTCACACAGTGAGCGTTTCTCGGGAACATCTCATCTTCGGACAGGTCGTCTTTGAGCAGATCGTCGTGTCTCTTGGCCTTCTCGCAGTCTTTTAACCCTGACATTTGGTTTGGAGTTACGGGTGTGGAGGACAGCCTTTGGTTTCTAGAAGTTCTACCGTTGGTAGGAGTGGTGGGTTTGCTGAGGAGGGACCTACCATTGCGTTTGAGCTTCTTTCTGCAGAGAGCAGCCAGGTCATGAAGCTGGAGGTAGCTTGCTGCCGTTAACAGGGCGTTGAAATTGTGGTCACTGAACTGATCTGAGGACAAAAGCTTGCCAGTGTAAATGAAGTCTAGGACCTGTCGGAAAACCGACGGGTTGACCATGTCTGTGTCAAGGTTAATCAAGTTGTCGTGAAGGATGAGGGATTTGAAGTAGATACTGCTGGCTGCCAGAATGTTCTTGTGTGCCCGAAACAGGGCGTTTTCTACCACTATGATCACATCACACAGATAACCTTTGGCTCTTTGTTGGTTTAGCTGCAGCAGCAATTGTTTGGCATGATTTGGCAATTCCATTTCCAACTTCTGTGTCTTCACCTATGAAACCTGCAAAACAAAAAAACACATTCAGTCAACCATTGTGGGGTTTATTACACTTATTAAATTATGCCTTTCATCAAATTGACCCATTCAAGTCATCTCTTGTATATTTTTCTAAACAAACAATACAACTTAAATGGACGATATGCCACAACTGTTGATGGGATTTGACCTTTATGCAATATAAGGTTGTCAAAAGTACCGGGTCTTCGGTACAAAGCTGGTACTAAAAAAAAATCATCGGTACCAGGTCTGGGTCCACCCGGAACTGATGCGCTGTTTGACAGGTTGTAAGTCGGAAACTTTTTGTAGACCTAACACAAAGATGCGAGTTGCAACGAGAGTTAATGCAGAATCACTGAACTTCACAAAATCATTTAAAGATGTGCAGAGTCACGTTACTCGCGGACAGAAATACTTCAGATTTCAAGCGGATTACTGAAAGAATAAGCGAAGTGTCAGGATAAAATGAGGAAACACATTAAAGGTGTCGACTGGATTTATTACACTTCAAGCAGGTAAGCTTTTTTAATTGCGTTTGCATTATGAGTGTTGTAGTATTTTTATGTTGGATTGAAATAAATCCCCGTTTGTAAACTTATTAGTAAGTACAGTACCAGTGGGGCTAATGCTCATGCTGTCAGGTGTGCTTATTAAGCTTTTAATGCTTTAAAAACACATAGAGGTTTGCAGATTTTACACAGCAGAGGCTTTTTGGTGACATGTTTCTTGTGTTAGAAAATAATGAATGTTCGGCTAGCAATGTTTGCCGTTTAACCCTTAATATGCATGCAGGTACATAAATCTATGTAGTCTTTTGTAAATGTAATATAATAGCTCAGTTTTGTTATTTAAAACCAGTTATTTAGTGCCAGTCATCTAATGTTGTATATGCGTCTATGTTCAATCAGTTGTCTTACTGAAGTTTATTGTATTTTTGTTTTAAAGCAGCAGACTGAGGATGATGTTCATCAGCATCAAGGATCCCAGCAAACACACACAGACAACAGCTGCTGAAACCTTACAGCAACAAATACATTTTATACTTGATGAATAAATGTAAAGTAAATACAGAATGGCAATGCTTTTATATTATTGTTTTATATTAAAGGGGACAGAGAATGAAAAACCATTTGTACCTTGTCTTTGTTGAATAATGGTCGTCTACCCACATTCACAAACATACGAAAAGTGCTAGACATGCTAAACATCTCAGTCTCATAGAAATTCCTCTTTTAGAAATGTTAGCCAGAAAACGGCCCTATCTGAAAAACTGATGCTTATGACATCACAGGCATCTCACTGCCCCTCCACTTTAAAGTAATTGGCTAAATTTTTTGAGTGGCAGCAAAGTCAGCCAATCAGTAATGAGATTGTAAGTTAAGCCAGTAGGGGGAGCCAAATAGGTGCAAAACCACTTGTTTAAAATCCACCACCCTAATAGAGCTATCTGAGAGAGGTTTTTAGGAAGCTTCTAAGGCATTACAGACCCAAACAAAAAAATTTTTTGTCTACATGTCACATCACAGAACAAGGATAAATACCCCGTTCAATCATTCTATGTCACCTTTAATATTTAACTTTATTAATAAAATAGTGTTTAATTAGCATGCTTTTGTGTGAATTTGTGTACAGTTTTTACTGGTATCCGTACAGACTACTGAAATTTTGGTACCGTGACAACACTAGTGCAATATATGTGCAAACTCTGAAGACTTAATTTATTATACCTCCCTCCATCCATCCCTCTCTCTCTCAATTCACCCCCCTCTCTCTCTTTCCCTCCCTCAATCCCTCCCTCCATCCACACTGCAAGAAATGACTTTCTTGGAATTTTTGTCTTGTTTTCAGTAGAAATATCAAAAAATTCTTAAATCAAGATGTTTTTTTTCTTGATGAGCAAAATTACCCAAGAGAATGAGTCTAGTTTTTAGACAAAATGTATCAAATTTAACTGAATTTGTGAATAAAACAAGCAAAAAATCTGCCAATGGTGTAAGCAAAAAAATCTTGAACATTTTTCTTAAACACTAAATTCAAGAAAAATTGCTTACCCCATTGGCAGATTTTTTTGCTTATTTTATGCACATAATCACTTAAATTTGATATTTTTGGTCTAAAAACTAGACTTATTTTCTCGGGTCGTTTTGCTCATCAAGAAAAAGCATCTTCATTTAAGAATTTTTAGATATTTTTACTGAAAACAAGACTTATATTTAATCATTATATTTATTATTATTTATATTTAATAATAATTTTTTGCAGTGCATCCACCCGACATCCATCTCTCCATGTCTCCCTCCATCCACCCCCCTCTCTCTCTCACTCTCTTTCCCTCCATCCATCCATCTCTCTCTCTCCCTCCAACCATCCAATCCTCGCTCTCCCTCCATCTCTCTCTCCATCCATCCATCTCCCTCAATCCCTCCCTCCATCCATCCATCCAACTCTCTCTCTCTCTCCCTCCATCCATCTATCAATGTCTCTCTCCATACCCCCCCTCTCTCTCTCACTCTCTTTCCCTCCATCCATCCATTTCTCTCTCCATACCCCCCCTCTCTCTCTCTCTCCCTCCATCCATCCATCTCTCTCCATGCACCCCCCTCTCTCTCTTCCTCCATCCATCCATCTCTCTCTCTCCATCCACCCTCCACTCTCTCTTTTCCCCTCCATCCATCCATCCATTCATCTCTCTCCCTCCATCCAGCTCTCCATGTCTCTCTCCATCCACTCCATCCTCTCTCTCGCTCTCTTTCCCTCCATCCATTCATCTCTCTATCCAACCGCCCCACCCTCTCTCTCTCTCTCTTTTCCTTCTCATTCCATCCATCCATCCATCTCCATCCATCTCCATCCATCTCCATCCATCCATCCATCTCCATCCATTCATCCATCTCCATCCATCCATCCATCTCCATCCATCCATCCATCCATCCATCTCTCCATCTCCATCCATCTCTCCATCTATCCATCTCTCCATCTCCATTCATCCATCTCTCCATCTCCATCCATCTCTCCATCTCCATCCATCCATCCATCCATCCATGCATCCATCCATCTCTCCATCTCCATTCATCCATCCATCTCTTCATCTCCATCCATCCATCCATCTCCATCCATCCATCCATCCATCTCCATCCATCCATCCATCCAGCTCCATCCATCCATCCATCCATCCATCTCTCTCTCTCCCTCCATCCATCTCTCCATGTCTCTCTCCATCCACCCTCATCGCTCTCCCTTTCTTTTCCTTCATCCATCAACTCTCTCTCTCCATCCACCCCCCCACTCTCGCTCTCTTTTCCCATCCCACCATCCATCCATCCATCCATCCATCCATCTCTCTCCCCCATCTCTCAATCCATCCATCCGCCTCTCGCTCTCTTTTTCCCTCCCTCCCTCCATCCATCCATCTCTCTCTCCATCCATCCCTCTCTCTCTCTCTCTCTCTCTCTCTTTCTCTCCCTCCCTCTATCTCTCTCTCTTCCTCGATCTCTCTCCCTCCCTCTCTCTATCAGTCAATCTTACCCAATATATAATCTGGGTATGTATTTTCGGTGTATTATGTATCTACTATTAGCCAAACTAACATGAATAAATATCCTTTCAAAACAATTTTCAAAATGCTTCATGTATTACACTTCCTTCCTTCTATTAGCATTTTAATCACAACACATTTAAGAGACCAACACTTAACAGCTGCCTGCTGTCAAAACATGTGGCTTGTAAAAACCAGCAGGTATAAACTGGCATCATATTTGGATCCAAACATACACAAATTCTCATCTTTCAGCTTAAAGGAAAAAAAGAGAAGAAAGACTTGAACAGTAACACAGTTTCTTTTCTTTTCTATGGGCGTCCACTACAGCTTAACGTTCCTGCCAGCACTCATTAATGCCAGCCTCCAGGGTCAGTCCCTTTGTTGTTAGATGGGGGTTGGGTAAAAAGGTTATTGGACAGCACCGGGTGGTTTGTGTGACAGACAGCTTGAAACCCGAGCTGGGTGATCACCGAAGGTGTGGTGGGAAACAGGTAAACCAGCACCCGATCCACTGGATGAGCAGGCCCTGACATGCACCAGAATCTTTGTAATGCAACCAAGTAGATTTCTGCCAGACTGGCGTGTCTATGAGAAACGCTACTGAATTTTTTTTGCACAAACACAAATTTGCAACATCATGTTGTGATTCATGCTTTAAATAAAGTTTAAAAAAAAGTGCACGTGATTTAAACAAGAATGTTTTCTGGTATAAATTTAAACCCAAAACAATACATTTTATTGTCACATTTTATTTAAATATCATACAGGAATGTAAGGGCAAAGTAATGTGACTATTAAAATCTTAATCAACAGAAAACAAAACATAATGCGCTTATACTTTATATAATTCACGATGGTAGTGTACAGCTATTTGGGGTGTGACAAGAACTCGTACAATGAGATCTCACGAGATTAATTGTGTCACAAGATTTTTGATGATTTAACGTCTGCATGTTCTTGCTCAAGAATGACAGTGGCTGTATCATTTCTATTGTAAAGAATTGGACAAATATTAAAGATTCAAATGAATTTAAACGTTGTTTTGCTAAAAGTAAGCGTTTTCTCAATCTAAAGTGAAAGTAAAGATAACATCCACAAGTCCGCTAGCACCTTTTTGCAGGCATTTGTTATAATACATAATGCTGGTTTTTAATACAGAGGCTACATATTAATTTTTTGCTTAATAAATTATTTGAACAAATTATTATTGCATCATCATTATTATGTAATTTCAAAGGTTATTATTCATTGTTATTTACCAAAAAATATCAAATTATTTAATTATGATTTACCAAAATAATTAAAAACTATGTGATTTCAGGTATCCATTTGTAATTTTATCATTGAGGATTTCTTAAAAAAATGTAAAAACAATCTTGTCTCGTCTTGTTGTCATGAACCCAATCTTGTTTCTCGTCTCAACCAATAATAGGGTCAGAATATCCATCAGTCAGCAGATTTTTGAGTTCATGACTGTTTCATGAGACTTTATCTAATGATGACTCAGGGTAGTGCATGAAAAAATAAACATATTAAATGATTTTCACTTGATATAGGATTTTTGCTAACACAGCAATGCCGGAAAAAATGCACAAAATGCCAAACGTTTATAAATTTGTCTTATAAAAAGCATATATAATCAAGAAACCTTTGAGATAATGCAAAATGTGCTGATCATGTATTTGAAGTTATATTTAAAATTTGTATTTTTAACCTCATCATGCAAACACACTTCACATTTACATTCAGGAACAACTTTACTTCTCTAAATCGTCTCTCTAACCGTCTCCATTTACCCAGTAACCCACAAAAACCAGTATGGCCAGCCCTAAACAATTGCGTGATACCATATCTCCCTCTTACAGCAGTATAAATAAAGAACGGCATGAATACCAATAAACCAATCAAACTTCTCAAACCCACTGCAGTGCCTACATAAAGAAACGAGAGAAACATCCAAAGACGAGGAACATCAGAGAAACGTCTTTATCTAAGAGTTGCACAGAAGTCTTGATAAGATGCTGCTGGTGTTTCGATTGCTTCACATTCCTACTTCTCATCATGAATGAGCAGCGGAGTCTGCGAGACGAAACGACCGCTCTAATCACAGAGATTGCTGTCTGAAAAAAAGTCAAAGTGCAAGGGAGGGCAGTAACATCACGGGTAAACAAGTCAGACAGGCAGTGTGCTGAACCTCATAAACAAGCTTATCCACTGGCACCGACCCCTGAGGGCCCCGAACTTTATTGTCTTAATGCTATAAAAACAAACTGAGCACTTTGGCTCCCACGAAAGTGTCCTGGCAAACAAAACATCATCCGTTCACATTATGCATACACCCTCTGCATATTGCGTGAGTACAAGAATAAAATCACATCATCATGACACAGTTCACTTAAAATGTGATGATTACATCTCTAAAACAGAGAAATCCCCAAATAGTCAAGTGCCCATTTAGTTTTATTGACATCAGGTGAGTAACTTCACACACATTCAGATCAAAGTGCTTACTGTAACCAACCGCTAACCTCTTGAAACGGTTAAACCTGATTGAAATGATGTGATGCAATAACAAAACCAAGGGTCTGATAACACAGAATGCCCCATATCTGAAGAATTCACCCCCCTGTACACACTCTCTGCCCCGTCTATTTCTTTCAATAACACACCCGATGTGTGCTACAAAACAACCAGGGTCCAACAAAACCAAGAGACACTTAGAAGAAAAAGGGACAACTTGAAATGAAATTGGACTTATTTAAACGTTTCTTTACTTGCACTTAAAATGAGCGAAGGGTTTCTGGTCCATCTTTGGGCATATGATGTTAATGTGGTTTGTGGCTAAACCAAAAGTACGCTGGGTTCATCTATGATGTAGAAACAAGGCCTGAAGTTTTAAAATACCTCACAAACAAGATTCAACGACAGCCAAAGTGAGCAGACGAAAGCAGGCGAGCACATACTGAAAAACCTGTTTCAAACCCTCAATCGTGTGAGCATTTCATGCAGAATAAAGGGGACTTCGTAAAACAAAATCTACTTCTAAAAAACACAAAACACTCTGCCCTGTGTAACGGCGGAGCCTGATATCATGAATTAAAAACCCAGAATACAAAAAAAAAAAAAAGTCAGATTAGGCAACCCGGAGTAATCCTCGATTGATAAATCACATTTATAATCTTTAATAATCCACACAATATCTGACATTTTACACTGCTATTGCTTTTTTTTCACAAAGCACGGTTAAAAGAGCTCCGGGTTAAAGTCAAGAAACATACCAAGCATGTTGGACAAGATTTCAGACACGAGGTTGTGCCTTCAAGCAACAGCACACAAACCATACATTAACACACACGTAAACATGTGAGCCTACACATTCGTAAAAGAATCAAACTGAACAATTAAATACAAGTTAACCTACATTCTACTCGAGTAAAAAAAACAGGGCTGTCCCAATTATAACTATTTCCGGGTTAAAAAGTTACGCTTTAGTAATCTAAAAGGAGTAACTAGTTAAACATGTTCATTATTACTAAAAAGTGCACTCACCTGGGTGACATTACTAGACAAACGGATAAAACCCTCATAAAACAGACACAAAACGTTGGGTGTCAATTAGGCTTAGATCAAAATCTGAACCCACAACAAACTTTGGAAAGCGCCCCTCTCAATGATAATGGTCTAAATACACTGTCCCCACCCCATTCACTCAATACAGCCCATCATCTGCATTATTCAAAGCAGAAACCAAGGCCTTCCTTTCATAAGAGTATTGATTGGGCTTTAACGTGAATGCCACTACATCTATTAAACACATCTTTTATTCTCATTTCCTTTCTCTGATACCTTTATGGTGCACAAAGCTAAACCAATTACAGCAGAGGCCGCCCGACTCACAGTCGCACAGAGAAACATTTCGAAATGCATTTGAAATTTAAATTCGAGTAACTGTGGCTCGAAACCTCACTGCGCTACCGATTCGTTTCCCCGTATCATTCACAACAGCACATAGCAAAGAGCCACAAAGCATTTCATCACTTCTTTACTCTTTAATTCATTATTGCTTCCTCCATAAAACGTTTTGATCTCAACACAAGAGGTGCACGTGGATATCCGCTTGTTTACTATCATATCACACATACTGCAAGCTGTCACTGAGGCAGGGAATGACTTTAATGAAGGTGTAGTGATCTAAAACCCACAGCAACCACTGTAAAACAAGCCACCCCCTCCCCCAGTTCATTAAAATGGATGAGTTTTTAAGGTTTCTTATTAAAGCACCCATCCTGTAGATATATAGAGGTACATTTATTCATTCAAATATGAACAGCAAAATACTGAGACACCAAACTGCACTTAGTATTTCAAGCAAAGCAACAATGTAACAAACGATATACATGTAACAATAAAAGAGAAGAATGTGACAAACTCATCACCTGCTGCGTTATAATGTAACAACATCATAATCCAGTGTGTGTCTGTGTGTGAGGTAAACAAACACACACACACACACACACACACACACACACACACTCACACACAAAAACAGCAGCAAACGCTTCTTAACAGATACAACCATACATCAACTTTACCCTTCATACTAATAAACTGTGATTTACGTACAGACAGTTACAAACACACGTGTTTACCTCACATTCGTACTTTTATATCTGATTGAATGCGTTAATAACAATGAATAAAAACCCAAAAGCATGCGCAAGTATTAAAAATGTTAAAGGTAAACACACAGAGAGGGGAGGAGGGGGGCAGGAATCCACATAAAGGCGACTCGCTGCCAGGCGTTTACCACCTACGAATCGCGTAAACATTCATACTGCACTATAAACATACAGCATACGTGCATTTCATCTGTTTAACATTGCATACAGTCACATTTAGATGCGTTACATTAAAGCTGTGGCAATCCTTTATATATAAAACATACAGTATTGCCAGTATTGCCAGGCTGCGCTCGCGCTGCTTGCGTGCGTCCGTGCGTTAAAAGCCCCGGTGGGCACGCAATACGCTTGAGGAATCACTGTTTCTTTCAAATGGATACGAACGCGCTCGCAAACCCCGCGGTTTATGCTTTCCAAACGCGTCTTTATAACTCGACATACCGTGCACGCGGAAGAATAAAGCATCTTTACCTTAATACATCGACTGAATGTCTTTAAACAGCCATCCTCTGTTCACATCTCACAGCTTTCCGAGCGCCATCTTGCTTGTGTGACGTGAGAAATCCTCACCCCTGACCCAAATTTGAATAGGAGGCAGTAAAAGAGGGGGAGAAAGAGCCAAGTGCCCTGCCTCTGCCAGCCACACGCGCTCATTTGCGTAAAGAGCTCGCGGCGGGTGTGAATGTGATGATGCTGCGTGCCGTGACCTGCTGCTGCTGCTGCTGCTGTATGATACTCACACTGCAAAAAATGACTTTCTTACTTAGTATTTTTGTCTTGTTTTCAATACAAATATCTAAAAATTCTTAAATTAAGATGCAGTTTCTTGATGAGCAAAAAGACCTAAGAAAATAACTAATAAAAAGATTATTTGTGATTAAAAATAAATTTGCCATTTTTTTTTCTTGGCTTTAGTGTTTAAGAAAAAACATAACTTATTTTAAGATTTTTTCTAACCCCATTGGAAGATATTTTGCTTGTTTTAAGCACAAATTCACTTAATTTTATGTTTTTTTTTTACGTGCATCTGTGACTCTCAATGCCATCTTCATTTTTCACTTCAAATATGAGTTGGTTTTACTTGTCATTCATGTGTAATTTGATATCATACAGTAAGGTTTTATGACATCCAGTAAAACTGCAATATTTATACTGAATAAAATCATCTAACACACTCACTTAAAAATATACTTAACTACTAAAAAAATCTTAAAAACGTGTGATCATAAAAAATCTAACATGCACTTTCATTTCATTCATACTAGAATAAACCTAACAACACTTACAGGGGCGGTTTCAGGGTTAAGATTAATCCAGGACTAGGCCTTAGTTAAATTACGACATTTAAAGTAAAACAAACCTTAAAAATATAAAAAAAATAGCACATATATATGTTAAGATATGTCAGTACAAGGTGTTTTGAAAGTAAAGGAGCTCAAACATGCATTTTAGTCTGGGACTGTCCGGGAAACCACCCCATAATGTTTGAAAATATTCATGTCTTTATAATTTGTTAGCTATAGCTATCTTGATGTGGTAGTGTTTTGACTATTAATGTAAAACCACTATTGACACCAAAACCATTATTGTGGTATCAAACATTGATTATGACACGTTTGTTCGTTTTGGTTGTTAGTTATCAGCAGTTTAATCACCTGAAAAACTAGATAGTCTAGTATTGTGGTTCATGGGTGGCTTTCACTCCACTACTTAAGTTGCCTTACTGAATTGACAATGATTTTGTTCAAGTGCTTAATAAAGCTGTATAGTAGTTTTAAACTATAATACTGTGCCCTAGAAATGTCAATGTCCAATATGCATCAGTTATGGATTGACTAAATATCGACTAAGATCATGTAAAAGATTTAAATCAAATTAATAAAATCAAACTTGGATGCTCATCATCTCAGAATTTGATTTTGAGACTTTAGCCTGGTTAGCCTGTCATAAACAGAGTCACATAAGTAAACAATGCCAAATTTATATTACCGTCAAACTCTTATTTATGCTGAATATTTTGGCTGTTTTGAAGGGGTTTCGACACAAATAACATGTTTGTTATGAATCTTTGACTATAAGCTAATATTGTTTCCTGGTAATCCAATGTAAAAGAAAAAATATGTTTTAATACCTAAAATAATTTATATGTTATAAATAAATAAATAAAAATGAATATATGTGAACCAGCCTGTGAAATCCAGGTTAAAGTCTCATAATCTAAGGATGAGATTAGGAGTATTAAGGTTTGATCTTACTCCGTCAATATTAAAGATATTAAGGTTATATTTTTACCAAATGTTCTTTACAGTATGTAGGATGATTAAACAATAATTCACAAAAAAATTAGTATTATAGGTTTTATATTGTTATATGGTGTTAGTGTTGTTATAGTATAGTATTGTTATAGCACTGACTTTATAGTAGTCAATCATCATGAATTAATTCTCACATGTGGAGTCCTGTGTTGGGGTTTTAATGTGCAACACAAGTGCTCGTACGCCCCCTAGTGAACTAATTTAATAAGCATTCATCTGTGTTAGTTTAATTTACTTTTTTATTATTATTATTATTATTTTATTAATTTTATGTTTAATTTTATCGAGTGATTCATTATTGAATTTTTATATTAGCAATATTCAATATATAAATTTAGATAATATGAATTTTACCCTACAAAATTTAGTAGTGAAATGAATGTGTGGTTTGTGATTAAATTAAATAAATATTACACAAAATACACAAAAGCCCTAATTTCTCATTTTTAAACAGTAATGCTAGGTTTATATTTCAATATTTTGTACTTCAAGCAGCATAAAAAATAAAGACACTTGTCATTTAGATAAAAAACCTTTTAGCTGTTTTTACGAGTAGGGACTTTAAAACTTATATTAATAATACAACAATAAAAGGTGTAAGAAATATAAAACTTAAATACATATAACTGATAACGCAATGCTTTATATATTTAGTTTCTCCTTTGCTTTATTTACAAAAGGCTATCATTCTGATCTGATTTTAGGATATGATTGAAAAGAGCATTAAGCAACACATTTTAAAATTTCAATATTATTATATTATTTCATAAATAAGGTATTATTTTATAACTTTCAAGACTGAAGTGGCGTGAATTCAATGCGCGATGCATTGTGGGTAAAAGCAAATCCAAGATGGCGGCGAGCAGGCGACTGCATAAGGTAAATATCCCGAGAAATGTGGTTTAATTAATATAAAATAAAGATTTAATTTGTTTTGTCTTTAAAAACAGATATGTTACGGATTTCAGTGACTGTTTGTTGGAAACCTAAAACTTTAAATGACTCTGGTTAGAAATTGGATGAGGAAGAGGAGGATGAAGATAACTAGCTTAGCTGTAGTTCAAATATCCACTTTGAAATAAAACGGAATATTTAAATAAAAAAGTAAAACCAAATAAACTGTCTCCTGAATGAGACCAATCTACTGTTTAGTATTAAGTTTGAACGTCTGTTGAAGAGTGTTAACGTTAAACAGATTGTATGAGTAAAATTGAAAATGAAACTAGTTTATGTCTGAGTTTACCAACGAGACGAAAACATATTTCAACAAAAGATTGATTCAAAAGATGATTGAATAATAAATACCTTAATATAGCAGAATGATGTCTGTGTGGTCGAAATGTTCGCTTTTATCAGTAAAATGATGAAACAGGAAGTGTGTTGTCTCTGAAAGTTTCAGTATTACTAAATCTGTGTGCTAATAACAGATTATGTTACTATAATAAATACATTAATCATGTGCAAAAATGCAAAAATTATTTTTTAAAATTGTTATAATGTATGGACTTTATTTTAATGTTGGTGTTTGAAGTTTTGTACATGACCACAGTAAAGAGAAATTTACTTTCGTTTTGACTTTGTAGTTTCTGAAATGTCTTTAAAGGTTAAACGTCCTGAATATCACTAAAGCAGGATCGTGTTTTATGTTTTACAGGAACTCGATGAAATTCGCAAGTCTGGAATGAGAAATTTCCGCAACATTCAAGTTGACGAGTCAAACATTCTGACCTGGCAGGGACTCATCGTGCCTGTAAGCTCACAGAAATCCCATAATAGTTGTATTGAATTTAACTCTATTGTTATTGAGTAAAATGAAGTAGGATATTGATTACCTGTTGTTTAAGTTCTCATAGGGATTTTTTTCTCTTCCAGGACAACCCTCCTTATGATAAAGGCGCATTCCGGATTGAGATCACATTCCCTGCAGAATATCCCTTTAAACCTCCAAAGATTACGTTTAAAACAAAGATCTACCACCCAAACATTGATGAGAAGGGTCAGGTGTGCCTGCCAGTCATAAGTGCAGAGAACTGGAAACCAGCAACCAAAACTGACCAAGGTATAAAGTCTCTCTAAGGGCATTTTTACTTTGGGTTCCGACCAAACAGCTAGGGGCGGTTTCCCAGACAGGGTTTAGGTTAAGACACGACCAGGCCTTAGTTATAGTAGGACATTTAAGTAGTTTTTGCAAACATACCTTACAATATGGGTGCATCTTGAGAAAAAACAATGACATTAATAAATGTTAAGATACATCAGTGCAAGATGTTTTTTAAATTAAGCTCAAACATGCATTTTAGTCTGGGACTAGCGTAAGCCCTGTCGGGGAAACCGCCTCTTAGTTCAAAGTAGGGCTGCAACAACTAACCAATAAAATCGACGATAATCAATTATGAAATTCGTAGTCAATTATCGATTAGTTGGTCTGTGACGTCACATTTATTTATGTTTTGACATTTAAATATGTTAAACTATTTAAAAGCAGCACAAACTTTTATTTAAGGCTTAAAATAACAAAATAAAAAAAGATTATATTAGTAAAACTCTAGTAGTGTGTGGCTTTTGTACACTTCTGCATGTGAATACTCTAATTTAGTGCCTTATTTAGCCATAACTGAAAAATCTAATTGAGAATATTTCAGTTTTATCCCAATTAGTTGATTAATCGGAAAAATAATCGCCTGATTAATCGTCAATAATCGTTAGTTTAGCCCTAGTTCAAAGGACAGTATTTAATCTCTAATCATCCAGAAATGAATATTCATGAATTAGAATCTGTGTTTTTTCTCCATACAGTAATCCAGTCTCTCATTGCCCTTGTCAATGACCCCCAACCAGAGCATCCACTGAGGGCCGACCTAGCAGAAGAATATTCAAAAGACCGTAAAAAATTCTTTAAGAACGCAGATGAGTTTACAAAGAAACACGGCGAGAAGCGTCCAGTGGACTGATATTGCATGGGCGCGTTTCTCTTGTTTTTGCTCTGCCCACAAACCTCTCCAAATTTGAGTTCCCACCTGCTCTCACTCACCGTCACCCAGCATTCCCTGAGAAAATCCCGGTCGCATTTCACCGTCGGCAGAAAGACCCGTGACTTCTCAGCCTCTGGGTGTCGACTGGCTGGTGTAGTGTGTAGACAGGGAACACATGCGAATTAGATCTTAATACATTTGTGAGATTTCTGGGTGGGATAGGGCAGGGGTTGGGGCCTTAGAATAAAACGTTTGTTCCTTTTAATTTGTTCTTAAATTGCACAGAGATGTGTTCGGGTCATGCCGTCTGCTGTGCAATGAATCTTGACTGTTTCATAGCAGAGGTGAACCAGAGTATAATGTTAATGTCGCTTCACTTTCACATTTATGACGTTGTTAAAAGTAAAATCTAAAAGTACTTTGAATGATGATATATAATACATCAAGGTTCTAAAGGTGTGTGGCAAATGTTTCATTTACGTTTCTTTCTCATCTTTATTTTTTTTTATATTTGCTTAGGTTGCACTGTTTCTGTGGAATAAGATTTAATGTTCTTCATATTCTCTCTGTTTGTAACTGATGGAATCTCAGCTTAGTCACTGTCACCAATATAATGTTTATTATGTCATAAAAGTAAAGCGGTGTGTTGTTTTTTTGACTGAACATGCTCATATATCTCAGCACAATCTCGGTTACTAAAGCCAGTTGTATTTTTATCACTACAATGTGCTGCACAATTAAAGGGATGTTTATCATGTGGGGTTAAAGTTCATAGCTAAACCATATATACACTCATCTAAAGGATTATTAGGAACACCATACTAATACGGGGTTTACCCCCTTTCGCCTTCAGAACTGCTTTAATTCTACATGGCATTGATTCAACCAGGTGCTAAAAGCATTCTTAAGAAATGTTGGCCCATATTGATAGGATAGCATCTTGCAGTTGATGGAGATTTGTGGGATCCAGGACACAAAGCTCCCATTCCACAACATCCCAAAGATGCTCTATTGGGTTGAGATCTGGTGACTGTGGGGGCCATTTTAGTACAGTGAACTCATTGTCATGTTCAAGAAACCAATCTGAAATGATTTGAGCTTTGTGACATGGTGCATTATCCTGCTGGAAGTACCCATCAGAGGATGAGTACATGGTGGTCATAAAGGAATGGACATGGTCAGAAACAATTAGGGATCGACCGATATGGAATTTTTAGTGCCGATGCCGATACAGATTCTTGTTTCATCAGCCTTAGCCGATGACCGATACAGGCTGCCGATTTTCTTGAGCCGATATTTGGAGCCGATACTGCTTTTGCTCACTCAATTTACATCATTAAAATGACACAATAATGATGCCAAATGTTACAAGTCTCAATTTAAAAAAGTAACATTTATTGAACTTAAAAAAACTATATTTAACAAATAGTAAAAACAGGTGAGGGTGCTATGGAACCCTCTTTTGATGTTGTCATGGGGGTTGGTTGTTTTTAGTCACATGACCTGCAATCGCTTGCTGCTTCCAGCACTCTGTCTGTAAATAACGCCAGGGAAAAATCGGCGAACACTGCAGCCACATATCGGCTGATGCCGATACACATAAAACTTGCAAATATCGTCCCGATATATCGGTCTATCACTAGAAACAATGCTCATGTAGGCCGTGGCATTTAAAGATGCCCAATTGGGACTAAGGGGCCTAGTGTGCCAAGAAAACATCCTCCACACCATTACACCATTGCATTAATGAGAAATTGAACAGGTGTTCCTAATAATCCTTTAGGTGGATGTATAAGCCATTGGGCAGGGGTCTTCAACCACTTTTCAGATTTTAAAAATGTGGGCCAGACCCCTATTTTAACTTTTATATATATTTAACTTTCACCTATTATGTGTGTTGCATGTGGTGTAGTCACACAAGTATTTTTTTAAAGCAGCCAAAGCTCAAATTGGATACAAAAATTACACACCTGCAGATTGAGGTTTTTGCAACTCTCCGTAGGGAATTACGTCCATGTTATCGGCCGTCATTTGTCATGAACAGTGTAAAGGTGGCTTTAAAGTAACCAAACTGATTTTAAATCTGAAAGGCGGGCCGGATAAAGATGACTGGCGGGCCGCGTTTGTATAATGGGTTAGAACTGGACTGGTGTGAAAATCCAGCTCACACTGGCCAGGGGAAAGCTAGAATAAAAGATTTAATTTGGAAAAAAAAAATTATTGAACACCTAGTTTATGCAGATTTTTTAGGGCATTGGCCCAAAGGTAAAGTAAAAATATGAATTATTAAAATAACTTTAGTAATTGTGAAAAACAAAACATCCAGGAATTTAAATGGCATTGCTCTTATGAAGCATGGTACTCTGTTGCTAAAATAGTTTGATATTTGATATCATGGTATTACCATGGTACATTTCTACTATCCTTGGGTACAAAAAGGTTTTGCACGTGCACACACTATAAATACTCTTCTGTATTGTGTTGCTGTGGCATCCACACGGTTTACTTTGCTGGGGTTGACTGATTTCATTTCCCTTTAACCCCTCTGGTGCATGTAGCCCCACCCCTAACCCTCTTCTCTCTTAAGTATAGAATTAAGATTAGCATTACTAGACACGACACTAAGCAGATCTTAAAGGAGAACTCAGACCCGATGGATTAGTCCGCTGGGTTAATGATGGGAGGCAAGGGTTTGACGTGAAACGTAAATTCATTGCAGTTTTGATCATTGTAAAAAATTAGGAATTATCTTATAACCCTAAACCAATTATTGTCTGAGATGGTGGTTTTTACCCTACTGGTTAAAACCTAAATATATTTGTATGCATCTATTTTCTTTGATACCTAACATTTATCATACTGGTTGAAAAGAAATAATGAAACAATTGTAGTTTTCGACTTTATTTTATTAAGCTTTGTGTATACATAAGACCTTCTGTTTGGGGATTGGAGGAAGGAGCGTCCACAAGTCTCTCTGCTGTATTGGATCCAGCCTTTATCACAGAAGCAGTGCTCATTTCCTGAACTGTTGGATGGGCGCAGGGACTTTGATATCCTGACCCTTTTCCAATTTCTTCTCACACTCGACAAGATAGTTGACGCCATCAACGACCAGCTGTACCAACTCCACCTGGTTAAGACAAGCAAAGTCACACAGTTTAGAAATGTCATTCAGAGGAGACTTTAAATCAGATGACATTCAATGGTGTACCTCCGATTTTCCCAAGCGGTCAAGGTTTGAGATGTCAAAGGTGTCGCCCACAGCAGCAGTGTCCACGCCGCCAGTTCCACGCTTTTGCAGTCGCAGGTTATCCAGGATCTTACCAAAGCGAGGATCCTAGCATACACGTATCACAAACACATTAGTGCTTGACTCAGTAATTCGTCTTCCTGATTAAAAAGCTAAATGCTGTTACCTTGCTAAGCTTTGGCAAGCGGACGTGTACTCCGGCTCGGAGTCCAGTGCCCAGGTTGGATGGGCAGGTGAGGATGTAGCCAAGATGTTCGTTCCACATGAACTCCCAGCCTCTCTCCTGGATCAGGTGCTCCACCTGTCCAACATCGGGATGGAAAAATAAACTTAAGAAACTGAGTTAAGATATCGGGTAAACTAGATGGGTTTAATGGAGGACCTGTTTGAGTCCTCTGCAGAATCTCTCAAAGACCCTCTTCATATTGCCGCCCTTCTCCATGGAGATGACACGGGTGTGATCTTCTTCATTGATCCATATCAAGAAGGTCTTATCGTTGTTGTGCCTTGGAAATCAGTTCAAATTTAGGATTACTTTATGTTATCAGTATAACATATTATACTTATATTGCATATAAGTATTTACACGCTAGTTCTTCTTTCTACATGCAATCAGCATTTTAGTATTTTACATTAGTGTTAGCATCACGTTGCATCTTAGCTCCAACATAACACGTTCTTACCTTTGAACGTGAATTTTTTGTTGTACTTGTTAAGCATTGTTAGCTACCCAAGACAGCTCTCTTGACTTAAGCTACCCAAAGGTTCATCAAACCATGCTCATAACTTTCTATAACCATACCAAATGCCTCTTGCATCTGGCCAGTCACGGGCCATAAATGCACACGTCAACAAGGGAGACACAGGTTTGTCAAACAGAAAGTGATCCTAGGGAAGGAAAAAAGGCAAAGTAGGTGGAGGAGCTAAAGGAGAAACATTGCTTTGAGTCGACTTGCATCCTATAAAAAGTCAAAAAGACAGGACTGGAACTAAACTGGTGAGGTTTGCACTAGAAAATTCACAGCTTTTCCAACCCCAATTCCTACCAGATGCCACGAGCATCAGGCCAATCCCTGGCCATCCCAGATGCAGTGAGCAGAGGGGACACAGGCTTGTCAAAAAGAAAATGCTCCTGAGCCGTGTCAGCATGAGGAAGAGAATCAATGATTCAATGCAAATCACATTATAAACCAAACATCTCAATCGAAACATGCACTCACATCGATGAGCCTCTGCTGTTCTTCATCAGTCATATCGGTGAGGCTGTAGTAACGGCCAGCCAGATCTCCCTTCAGACCCGCCAGGGCCTGGACCGTCACCCTCTCCACCTCACGACGCTCCGAGCGGCTGCAGGCGGGTGGGAGGCTGAGGCCGCGAATGCTACGGCCCGTGCGCACGCGGGACGACAGGACGTATTTCTCGTCGAACATGCCTGACGTGAGCTGAAATCAAACAACAATCGATAAAAGCGCTCGGAAATTGACAATTAAGAATGGATAGTTGAGGATAAAACGTGCACCTTGGAGGAGTCCAGGTCAGTGGGATGCTTCATGATCCTCGGGTCATAGCCGTTGTGTCTGTCCTTGATTACCGGATCAAAGATGTCAGCAAATACCTGTAACATCATAAGGCAGACAGTCAATGCTGTTGTCTCCAGAATAGCTGAGGAGGAACCGGAATAGACCATCGCTGGTTTAGTCTGAAACTACCTGGTTGATTAAAGTAAGTTACTAAGCTACTTAAGATGGAAACAGTTGGACAATACCTCATAACTCTCCTCATCACCAGCAACCATCCCCACTGTCTTGATGAAGGGATGTCCAGGGTTGTCCACACCAGTTTGGATACACTGGTCAAGAGTCCAGTTGTTTGGGGTGACCTTGTCCCTCAGCTTGGCGTAGATGGCAGGAGTCAACGCACTGGCCATACAGTTGTTGTGCTTGCGAAGGTCGGGGAAATCGGCACTGTTGAAAAAAACAATCTCCAGTCAGGTTCTGTTACTGGGAAGCATGTAGATGCTTAAGGACATGGGGGTAGACGAGAAATGAATGGCCATCACATACAGCACGTGCAGTGGGAAACCTCGGTGCAATAGGGAGGGTCAAGATCTTCGACAACATTAGATATTTAAAGTCAAAGTGTGCATTTAGAAAATTGCTTTTTTTTTGAGCAATTTAAAGAAAATGCAACCTGCACAACTCATTCAAGAGCGTAAATCTTGGACCGCTGATCTGATTTGATCTTTGGCATCTATCAGTGCTGGACATAAGCTACTTAAGTTTCATGTTCACAGCCCTTTACCTTTCACATTATTACTGTGCGACACTTCACAGTACATCATGACCTCGACGCCTGATCATATTTTTTCCAACAGGTGCAACCCTGATGGAATGGAAAGAAGTTGCACCCTTCTGGGTACATTAGGCTCACGTACAATTCATTTGGATATGGTTGTTAACTGACAGTCAGACAGTAATCATAAAGTCCAGATTACACATGTTTGATAGAGATTGTTTGTTAAATCTTTGGTGGATACCTTGGAGGGTAAAGTTTCCTCCTCTGTTCTGCATTAAGGGCAGCACTGTCGCTTATTAAGTAACCGGTGGCCGCGGCTCCGGCTCCCAAACCTGCCACGAGTAAACCGGCGGTGCGGCCCGACATCATCTTGGTGAATGAGCTAGCCATCTTCAAACGCTTCTGCTTTTCTGGATCAGATCAGCACTGAAGTAAGAGAGAGGTAACGGTCATGAACATAGCAATGAAGGATTTTCAGACTTATTACAGTTTCTATCCAAGATTTTAGTGCTTAATGCTTGACAGATTGTCCAGTAAGCTGAAGAGCGTCACCTGATGGCAGCTTACTTGCGTCTGGTCATCTTATTAACTTTAGTTAATTGACTGTAACAGTTTAGGTGGTCAGACATTAAAATATGTCCATGAACATTGACTCCAAACATCTCTGTACATTCACGACTCCATGCTTTTATTACAATTCCCTTCTTAAGCACGTGCCCTTCAATGCTTTCTAAAGGACAATTGTAGAAAAACAAAGAATTGTTTTGTATTTCGTAGAAAAACCATGATGTCGCATTATGAAACATTTTTAAAAGTGACTTTATACAATAATAAAACTATTTTTACTTTAGCAACACTACAAATCTGATGTATAGCTCCATGGTAGACAATGTGTTAGTAGTGCAAAATGTCATGGGTTCATACCCATACTGATAAGTAAATGTATACCTTGTATAGCTTTAGATAAAATGCGTAAATGTGTAAATTGAGAAGTCAGTATTAACAAGTCGGTCTGTCCAATATATTAAATAGCAGATTTAAAACTTTAACCTTTGGTTCACTGAACATTTAGTTCATAACATTTAGTTATACCCTTCATTTAGTCTGACAGAGCAACTGCAACCCTTGAAAAGTGAAAGTGTTATTTATAGACTAAATGAAGTGTTTGGAATTGAGCCTCATCTGAGACCTCGTGCTCGCTCATGACATTCTGAACCGGTCACACAAATGCACACAAGACCCAGCTAAGATCTGACAACTCGAGCACAGATCTACATACAACATAAAAAAACATGAGCAATACCCATGTTTAATGTCTATCTTTACGACAGCGTTATGGAGGATTATTAGGCTTGTAGGATTAGCGGATAACATTGAGAACACGGTTAAATAAAAAGAACTATAATGTCTTTAAAAATGTTTCAGGAATTCAAATGAATGCATCTTATTAAACTAAGCTAGATGCAATCCACTTTACTGCAAAAAAGTTTCCAAGAACGTTGAATTAGAAAAAGATGCCAAAGTTTACATTTTTAGATAATTTTCTTAAAAAATATGTATATGCAAATTAAAACATCTGATGTTTGATCTATTTCACATTTATACTTTATAAACAGTGTTTGCAAAATTGCTTCCCACTACTAACATTTCCAGGTATTTCTTTCATGTGTAGCTTTTATTCCATTGTTATAAAAATCTACATTGAAGATCAGTTTATTTCTTTAATGAATGTGAAGAGTAAGAAAAGAGAGTTTTACCTGTAGAGTTTCCTCCGTTACAGTCGGCTGTGTCAGGAAGCACACAGTCTGTATGGAAAACTGGCGCTCCTCTCTGGATATGGGATTAAATGGTGAGCTGATGGCCAATCCTCTTCTGTGTAAGTGTCGGGTCATAACCCATGTCTGTTGTCCGGTTTGTCCTTGACACCCTGCCACCATAGTCAACCATTCTACACTGATCACAGACACTTACATACATCATCTGTCATCTGTTTTAAACATTAAACCTCTCCACGCAATTATAGACTTTCTTTAAATACTGACTGCAATTTTATAGTCATCAGATAACAATTAAAGAGAGAGACAAAGACAGGTAGGCAGACAGCCAGACAGTTTCAAACAGACTGATAGACAGACAGACAGACAGACAGACCTAGAAAGATAGAGAGACAGACAGACAAAGACAGATAGAGAGACAGACAGACAGATAAATAAATACATAAACAGATAGATAGATATAAAGCATACATAGACAAACAAACAGACTAACAGGTAGGCAGAGAGAGAGAGAAAGAAAGAAAGAGAGAGAGAGAGGTATGCAGACAGACAAAGATAGATATAGAGACAGACAGACAGATAGATACAATGGCAGATACATAGAGAGATAGACCGACTAACAGATAGGACAGACAGAAAGGTAAGCAGACAGACAGACAAAGATAGATATAGAGACAGACAGACAGATAAATACAATGGCAGATACATAGAGAGATAGACCGACTAACAGATAGGCAGACAGACAGAAAGGTAAGCAGACAGACAGACAGCCAACTAGGCAGAAAGATAGATAGACTGACAGATACATAGAGAGACAGATATACATGCAGACATACAGGTAGGCAGATAGATAGACAGACAGACAGACAGTCAGGCAGATAGATAGACAGACACATAGACAGACAGATATACAGGTAGGCAGACAGACAGACAGGCAAATAGATTGACAGACAGACAGGTAGGCAGAAAGATAGACAGACACATAGACAGACAGACTAGCAAATAGATTGACAGACAGACAGACAGACAGGTAGGCAGAAAGATAGATAGACTGACAGATACATAGATAGGCAGACATACAGGTAGGCAGATAGATAGACAGACAGACAGGTAGGCAGATAGACAGACAGACAGGCAAATAGATTGACAGACAGACAGGTAGGCAGAAAGATAGATAGACTGACAGATACATAGATAGGCAGACATACAGGTAGGCAGATAGATAGACAGACAGACACATAGACAGACAGATATACAGGTAGGCAGACAGACAGGCAAATAGATTGACAGACAGACAGACAGGTAGGCAGAAAGATAGATAGACAGATATACAGGTAGGCAGATAGACAGACAGGCAGACACATAGACTTACAGATATACAGGTAGGCAGACAGACAGGCAAATAGAATGACAGACAGACAGGTAGGCAGAAAGAAAGATAGATAGACTGACAGATACATAGATAGACAGACATACAGGTAGGCATAGATAGACAGACAGGTAGGCAGATAGATAGATAGACAGACAGACACATAGACAGACAGATATACAGGCAGATAGACAGACACGCAAATAGATAGACAGACAGATAGGCAGAAAGATAGAGAGACTGACAGATACATAGATAGACAGACATACAGGTAGGCAGATAGATAAACAGACAGACAGGTAGGTAGGCAGATAGATAGACAGACAGACAGACACATAGAAAGACAGATATACAGGAAGGCAGACAGAAAGGCAAATAGATTGACAGACAGACAAGCAGATATACAGGCAGATAGACAGACACGCAAATAGATAGATAGACAGACAGGCAGACAAGTAGGCAGAAAGATAGACAGACAGTTATACAGTTAGGCAGACTAACAGACAAATACATGGACAAGCAGACAGACAGGTAGGCAGATAGATAGATCGACATGCAGATAGATAGATAGACATGCAAATAGATAGAGAGGCAGACAGATAAACAAGTAGACAGAAAGATAGACAGACAGTTATACAGTTAGGCAGACAGACAGGCAAATAGATAGACTGACGGACACGTAGGCAGATAGATAGACAAGACAAGCAAATAGACAGACAGACATGTAGGCAGAAAGATAGATGGACAGACAGACAGATACATATAGGTCTTATCAGACTATAAACACACAGTACAGAAGAAAAGACAAAGTTTTATTTCACAAGTTTTAAAACAGAAACATCATGGATACATTTGTGTCTGTAGCTGAAAAACAGATATACATTCATTTATACAAACAAAGGTCAAGAAAGTGTGCATGAATTCAATTATTTAACTCAATTATTTAAAAAAAACAATGTGGGTCAGTCAACTACTTCAAATGTGTATATATAATAAAATGCTGAAATAAACATAAATTATAAATAAAACACTTCATATTCTTTACATGAACATATCTTGTATTCATATTCACATTAGTCAAACAATAATTCATTTACTTTATACAAAAACTGACTAAAATATAAAGTTTAAAAATGGGTATGTTTTCTTCTGAAACCAACCTGTAAACCCATGAGTGATTCTCACGTTTATGCAAAAGTAAACAACTTTATCTGCACTCATCAAAAACTACCATGATTTTTGTTTTGACATGGTATTACCATGGTATTGTGTGTAGTGCATTTAAGAAGCATGTAAATACAATAATAAATGAATAAAGTAATCATTCAGTACTATGGTAATACCATCTGCTACCATCACTGCACTACATTTCTTTACGTAAGAATGTCATTAGACTTCAAAGTGAATATTAAAATTTCCTATCATTTATCCAAAAGAAACATAAAATATATTGCAAATTAAATTCATCTAATTTAAATCTATTTTATTTAAAATGTGTAGCTATTTAAATGCAAATTTATGCACACACTTGCCCAAAAAACTGACATAAACTAACATGCTACAATAAATAAATGCAGTCCATCTGTTGTTAAATACCTGAATTAATATCTAGCATTAATAAATTACTATAGTAAAAACATATTAAATTTGGTAAACAATAAAGGTGCTTGGTGAAGCTTATAACATACATCCTTTGCCAGTAGATGGAGATGTTGCTGTGGTCCTTGGATTTTTTTAAATGGAGGACTGATCGGAAAAGAGGACCAGCTAGTTACAGGTAAACACTGTTTAGCTTCATCGAACACATATCACATACAAAATATACATTTGTACACATACAAAACATCTTAAATAGGAATCAGGCTTCTAATATTTTGCATTCAGGTAAAACATTTTCAGACAATATCAGATATTAAAATGCATCATGCTAGAAATATCTATGATGAAATGTAACTACATGATATTTAGGAAAAGGCACATTTGAACCTGAGTTTACATCAAAAGCATTGTGGTACCCACATTTGTTCAACCAATGCCCATTTCAATGGAAAAATGCTTACATAAAGTTTCTATCTATATATATTTATATATTTTAAATACAAATGTTTACATTTCGAAGCAGAAATAGGCATAAAACCTATTAATTCACACGCATGCACGCACGCACGCACACACACAAGATATGGATTTGATTTTATGGCCAAGCTACTGTTTCCATACTGGATAGACTTCAGTTCAGATGTATGGATTTTCATACATTAGCCCATTATTATTTGATATAAACAACTTTATACTTCTGATATCTAAGTTTGCAGTGCGATGTAAACATGATGATGTTTAGCGTGTAGGGGGGAGACGTGGCTCAATCTTTAGAGATAAATCATACAGTGTGTCTTCATCCATTACAAGAGTCTTGTCAAGTAGGAACTGAGTAACCTGAAAAAAAAAGGCAAATGTTAAAGGGGTCTTATTATGCTTCTTCATATTTTCCACCTTTTTCCAACTTATTTTCAGCTTATTTTCAATCTAATTTTAACTTATTTTCTACTTAATTTCAACTTATTTACAACTTATTTTCAAAGTAATTTCAACTTATTTCCAACTTAATTTCAACTTATTTCCAACTTATTTTCAACTGAATTTCAACTTATTTACAACTTATTTTCAGACTATTTTCAACTAAATTTCAACTTATTTACAACTTATTTTTAGCCTATTTTCAACTGAATTACAACTTATTTACAACTTATTTTCAGCCTATTTTCAACTTAATTTCAACTGAATTTTCAACTTATTTTCTACTTAAAGCAACACTATGTAGTTTTTTTACCTTTAAATAATGTCTCTAAAATTATTTCAGTGATAGAACAACTTTAACTGGACAAATTGTACTGTTGCTGCAACCTGAGCATCCTCCTAGCTGCTATAAGCACACTCTGAAAGTGGCGGTGGAGGGTAAGAAAAAACACAGCCCCGCCCCTCCCCCTGCCTGCAGAAGAGTGTCTGATACCAGGCACTGTTGCATTTTCAACCACATGGGGGAGCTGTAAGTCATTTTTACATGGAAAATACATAGTGTTGCTTTAATTTCAACTTTTTTCTACTTATTTCCAACTTATTTTCTACTTAATTTCAACTTATTTTCAGCTTATTTTCTACTTAATTTCAATTTATTTTCTGTATAATTTCAATTTATTTTCTACTTATTTACCGCTTATTTTCAACTTAATTTCAAGTTATTTTCCTATTTACAGTAGTGTCTAATGTTGCTGTTTGAGCATAAAAAAGCAAAATCTGCTAAGTTAAAAAGTTTAAAGTCACAATGAAATCGAAATAAAAAACTGTAATTATTGTGGAGATATTGTGGTTTATTGTTTTACAGATGACTTACCGTTTCTGTGAGCTTCATTATTTTTTTTAAAAATTCACGTGCCCTCATAATTTTTAATTAAAAAAGCAAATATCCTTTTCTCCTCGAAACAATCTCTCTTTACTTCAGAATGGCAGGTGGGCGGAGTCCGGGAAAAGATTGCAAATAGCAACATGACTCAACTTCAAATGATCCAATCAACTGTTGATGGACAAAATCAAGTCCAGCCCTACCTTTTTTCAATTCAGAAGCCGTTTCACTCGAATATACAGTACGTCCACCACAGGGAAAATAAAACAATTGCTACATTCGTTTAATGGCGTCTTTAAAGTCTTTTCCATATAGAAATAATCTCTTTAACAGAAATCACTTTTCCAGAACTACAACCAACAACTTGTTGAAACTACAACATACTTCTTCCATAAAGTCAAGCATAACAATAATTCCCATTTAAGGCATATACAAAAAGGGTTGAGGCTTGAGTTGAAGCGTTGATTATTTTTAAAAACTAACTATAAATCAAGAAAACTGTACCTTGGGTTGAAGCTCAATCCTGTAGGGGGCTTGTTGAAACTGTCGGATTTCTCTAATTATGTGTGAAATCTGAAAGAAACAATATAAAGACATAAGAAAATGATACTTTACTTCAATCGCTATTTAATTTGAAGCCTCATGATTTTTAAAACTGAATCACAATCTGAATGTAAATTGGTGGCCAAAAACTGAAGTATTTGGTGGCCATTTGAGAAGTCGGTCATTTACCATTCTCATTTTAGAGAAGTTGACGAGACCCTCCTCTGTGAAGTTGGGCGTTCCTTCCTCAATAAATGCCAAATCAGTCAGGTACATACCCAGATAGGGCACACACGGAGGGTTACAACTGCAAAATAAACATATACTCACATAAACTGATTGTTTTTTCAATATTATGTGTAACTAACATATATAAACATACTTTTTCAGCGTTTCTCTCAGGTTCTTAAATCTTCCTTCGGATGATACGATTTTCTGCAGTCTGTCCATAAGCGCTTTAGTCTGATAACAAAAGAAAATTGGTACAAACTGGTACAAATTTCAAATATTTAACAATGACACTAATACTATAGTAAAACACCAATAGGATCAGTCATTTATGTTGATGTCTTGTCCCTTTTATATCAAACAGCCAGCAGATAAACATTTGCATGCAACATTAAAATGTGTATATCTGCTATAAGCTCGTGGTGCCCCACCTGTTTGCAGACCTTGGCCCATGTTTTCTTTAACCTGTAGATAGCGCTGCGGTTCAGGGCTGATGTGATCTCCAGGACACCGTTGTAGTTGTTGAGACAGCGGCAAATGTCTGCGACGGCGAGCCATTTCTCAATCGAGCTGGCCCTGGATCCAACATCGGAATGAGCCATAATCTCAGACGCCACCAGGTTGCTCATCTGAACCCATCAAATATAGATGATACAAAGTCAATATAACCTTCTCAATGTAGCCTCTTTACTTAAATAATAAATGTGTCGTCTGTGTGGATTCATTTAAAGGAACAAATCTTTCATCTATAAGAATGCAGAGCTAAAAGTAATCTTCATAATCTGATCACTCTACACAATTGAAGTTAAATGTTTTTGATGATCACTTCAGTATTTTGTGATGTGTGCAAACGTTTGTTTGTTTAATGTTGATGATTTTTACATCGTTGAAGTGTTGACTTGTCTTCATAATGTATGGCGTTCTTTCATTTTTGTCCATCTTCATCCAGCCCTGACCCAGAAACTCTCTGAAAAGTGGCATTTGTAAAAACTTGAGTACAAAAGTAAAACACCAACAGGAATTTCACAATAGTTTGAAATAAGGCTGGGTGGTATTAAAGATATTTAATAGTAACAAGATGCGTCCATTATAGAATTACATCATCTGGGGGAGGGATTTTGCACAGTATATGACAGGTCATGCTGTAACAAAGACCTGGAGGAGTTGCGAACAGGGCAGCAAATTTCTTAAGACTTTGGCAGTATATCGAGTTTTGGTAATATAACTGTATTTTCTTCAAGTGGGATACGGGATGAGACAACACTGTTTATATCCATTTGGTCTGATATGACCCTTCTCCCATATAAACAAAGGCTCTGTCAAAAATGTATTTCCAACAAGCTTATCTGGGTGATTCTCATGAAATTAGAAAATTATCAGGTGTCATGAAACATTTTGATAAAAAAAAGTAAATGCAAAGTATGAGTATCAAAATAAGAAGCAAACATCTCTTTTTGTACTATTTTGCACATGATTTCAAATGACATCATACAAACCAATTTTGTTGTTTTTTCCACATTTAAGGGGAATTGTCATTACCGCAATGTGTCCATGACTGGATTTGGATTCTTTGACATATTAGAATTAAAAAATCTAAAAAATAAAAAGCTTCAGTGCATGTTATACTAGAAACATTTACAGTAAAGAAACAGGTGGTATTTGGTTTTCATTGGTAAATGTAGTGACAATAATAAGGAATATAAATGTGACCAAGACCAATTTTCTCATTCTCTGCAACAATTTTCAATCATTGCTTAAGCCCTCAATGAACTAACATTTAAAAAAAAAAAAAATTGGTTGTAAGGGACATAATTGACTGTGACACTCAAGATGGCTACCAGGTAAGCAGTTCTTATTTTTTAAATAAGATAAAAGTTGAAATCTTTATTTTTATCATTTTCATCTTTAATAAAGGTGTTTGTGACATCTCACATGAGGCTTTTACTTACATGTTAACTTTTATTCAGAGATATCTAGCGAATTTGGTCAATATCGCCCAGCCCTAGTTTTAAAAAATGAAAAAAATTTTTCTTCAAATATAGCTGTGAAAAAAAAATAAAGAGACCATTTTTTAGTTTTTCTGAATTTACTATTTATAAATATGTGTTTAAGTAAAATGAAATGGGGAAATAGGGAAAACATGGTCAAAATAACAAAAAAAGATGCAGTGTTTTCGAATCTTCAATACTGCAGAGAAAACAAGTTCAAATTCATTTCTCAATAACACCATACTAATATTTTAAAAGTCAGTTCAATGTCTAGTCAGATCTTTCATGGGTCTTGCCTCTCAGTCTTTTTTATTTGATGTTGAGTGATATTATGTCATTCCTGAGGTTTTGTTTTATTGAAATTCAACAGACACTGGACTGAAATTATCACAATACATCTAGAAATGATGATTAAAGTCAAAACTGGAGTGGTCTCTTAATTTTTTTCCGGGCTATATTTATTTATTTATAGGCTTTATGTACCGTATATTTTTTATACATTTTATGAGATTTTCTGTGGTTTTATGTTTATATAAAAATAAATTTTCTGTTTTAAACTATGAGCAGTTTGTCTGTGCTAGGATCAAATATTCCTGTAGACTCACTCATATGGAATATTCCGGAAAACTATATAATCCAACAGTGTGATCTGTTCAGCAACCTCCATAGCTGAGAGCAACTCAAAGCATTCATTCCTCGGACACTCCGACTGAAAAACACACACACATGGATGCGAGTTATACAACAGAGCTCAACACGTGTATGTGTGTTACAGTATATGAGGTGTAAAGACACTGAGAGATTCTCACCATCTGCATGATGTCTTCAATCTTCAGCTGCGAGTCGTCCTGATCATCCTGAGAAAGAGCGCTGAGGAATAACACAAGCATTATTAACCCATGAAACTCTTGATTAACTTCACTCAGATATACATTTTTGAACAGACGTCAATTTTATTGACAATGTCTTTCCATCATGTAGTGGTTGTCGATGAGTGTGTTTTACTTTAGTATGTTTGCCGTGGCTTTCCGTTCCTGTGGAAGTAGATCAGGATCTCTGAGCACCTCCTCCAGGAGAGAGATCACAGCCGTCGTCAACTCTGCATTCATCTCAAAATCCTGAAAATCACAAAACAACAAAACACACACAGTTATACTGACACAAATGACCCAAAATCTGACAGTTTTACTGTGGATTCACACCAGCCGCGGAAGAGGCGGCAAGCGCGGATGATTTACATGTTAAGTCAATGCAAACACGCGATTAGGCATCCTGCGGCGCGGTACAAGGCGCGGGGCGTTCCGCGCGAATTGAGCGTTGCCGCGGGAAACGCGCGAGTTCAAAAATCTGAACTTTGGCGGAATTCCGCGGCGCGTTAACCAATCAGGAGCTTGCTGTAGTAGTGACGTGATTACAGGAAGCGAGCGGAGTGGTGTAGTCTCCGCGGAGTCGCAGAAGCCCCTCCCATGACGCGGATTTCCGCGTGAATTTCTCGAATGACTAGAATTTCACGCGCGGCGTTCAAGCGCGGATTAAGCGAGTAAACTCAAAATGTTCAAGCGGCAAACTGGACGCGGTTCACGCGTTTTTGCCGCCTCTTCCGCGACTGGTGTGAATCCACAGTTAGGGTCTATACTACACAAAAACACTTGGATAAAACACTTTTTGTAAGCATAGATTAAAACATTTCTCCAATAAATGAACCACCTGCATTAGAGAGTAAAAGCAAAAAGGACATCTGTGTGGATGAGGGTGACTGGGTAAACACAAGATTCGGCCCTCAGGGGCTCTGTGGGTGTCTGGTGACATTTAGCGCAGCCACTATTAAGTTCAGTGAAGGACTGCAGTGTAAAGCAGGTGTGACAGGGACTGAACTACAGAGGTGCGAGGCTGTGTCACATAAACTGTGATTCTCAGCTGGTTTCTCAGAAATCTGTTGTAATCGGGTCATTCACAGAATGTAAAAAACAATGGCAAATGCTAACTATGTGATTATAAAGGTAAATTTTTATTATTAAGATTTATATATCATTGAGATTTATACATCATGCTATACTTGGTTTGTCAGGATAAGACAATATTTGTCTGAGATACAACTATTTAATAATCTGAAAAAATATTATAAAAATTGAGAAAATTGCCTTTAAAGTTGTCCAAATGAAGTCCTTAGTAACACACATTACTTTTAAATTAATTAATTTTTGCGTTCACACCAGACACGAATGAAGCAATAAGCGCGAGTAATTTACATGTTAAGTCAATGCAAAGACGCAATTAGACATCATGCGGCTCAAAACACGGAAATGACATTTAGCGCGAATAATGTGCTTAGCGCCAATGATGTGATAGCATGAATGGAGCGTTTAGCCCGAATGCCACGTTAAGCCGTAATGCCATGTTTAGCCTGAATGGCGCGTTTAGCCCGAATGCCGCGTTTAGCTCGAATGACGCATGTAGCCCGAATGGCGCATTTAGCCCGAATGACGCATTTAGCCCGAATGACGCATTTAACCCGAATGGCGCATTTAGCCCGAATGGCGCATTTACCCCGAATGACGCATTTAGCCTGAATGACGCATTTAGCCCGAATGGCGCATTTAGCCCGAATGGCGCATTTAGCCCGAATGGCACATTTAGCCCGAATGCTGCATTTAGCCTGAAAGTCGCCCAAATGACATCTTCAGCCCGAATGGCGCGTTTAGCCCGATTGCTGCGTTTAGCCTGAATGGCATGTTTAGCCCGAATGGCGCGTTTAGCTCGAATGATGCGTTTAGCTCGAATGGCGCATGTAGCCCGAATGGCGCATGTAGCCCGAATGGCGAGTTTAGCCCGAATGACGCATTTAGCCCGAATGGCGCATTTAGCCCGGATGCTGCATTTAGCCTGAAAGTCGCCTAAATGACACCTTCAGCCCGAATGGCGCGTTTAGCCCGAATGCCGCGTTTAGTCGTAATGCCATGTTTAGCCTGAATGGCACAATTAGCCCGAATGGCGCGTTTAGCCCGAATGGCGTGTTTAGTCCAAGTGACACGTTTAGCCCAAATGCCGCATTCAGCCCGAAAGGCATGTTAGTTTAAATGGCGTGTTTAACCCTAAAGCCGCGTTTAGTCGTAATGCCATGTTTAGCCTGAATGGCACAATTGGCCCGAATGGCGCGTTTAGCCCGAATGGCGTGTTTAGTCCAAGTGACACGTTTAGCGCAAATGCCGCATTCAGCCCGAAAGGCATGTTAGTCTGAATGGCGTGTTTAACCCTAAAGCCAGGTTTAGCCGTAATGACATGTTTAGCCTGAATGGCAGGTTTAGCCAGAATGACACGTTGAGCGTCAACAAATTGATTGTATTCGCGTTTGAATTTCATGCGCAAATGACGCAAATTTCACGGCGAATGACGCACATTTCATGCGCGAATGAAGTGAGTTAACTCAAAATGTCCAAGCATCCACCTACAAGTGAATAGCATGATTTATTCGCTTCATTCATGTCTGATGTGAATGCACAGTCAGACGACGACATCTTTGTCCTGTGACGGCCACCGTAGCTTCTCTATGTGCTTTGAAAGGTAGATGCTGCTAAAATGTACACATTGCACCTTTAAATCTAAAGCCGATATAGTCCGGGCGGCTACGAGTAACACACTTAATGAATTTGGTTACATGTCGTTTTTCGCCTAAATAACTTGAGATGTCTGATATTTTATCATGTTAGCAAGTCAAAAGTGATTACAAGCTGTTTGCTATCATTTATTTGCTTTCATATATTAGACATCTATTAAATGTTAAGTGACAGCCTCAATTTTGCCTTGTTTTAGCCAAGATGTCTGCCAAACATTGCTTGCTGGGGAATATAAAAGAGATAATAATATATAAACCGGTATAATCCTCATAATTTCTCAGGACCCAACACAATATTTTCTAATGGAAAAATGGTCAAAACCCACATTTGTTTTCTTTTAGAAGGGTAGTTTATATTTTTTTATTTTTAAAAGGTTAATTGCAATACCAAAATACATGATGGTATATTATATCAACAGCCAAGTGACGATGCACGTTATCTCACTGTGCGACTCACGAGTGGGTCACAAGTTTCACAACCCACAGTTTAAAAACCCCTGATATAGAGTGACCAATATAGTTTTGTCCTCTATGTGAGATGTTATGAGTAATAAATCAGTGGAGAGCAGATGGAAGAGAGTGTCAGGGCTGGAAAAGATGGCAGTCACACAAACCTGCGAGTGCTTGGAAACCCAATGGCGCAGGACATTGAGAACCCTGTTGGTGGCAGCCCTGCGGATGAGAAACTCTTTGTCGTACGATTTCTCTTGGTTGTTAAAACCTGAATAAAGGAAAGCAGGGGAATACTGTGAGTGTGTATTTTTCTCACAGCGGGATCATAACCAAAGGCCGTAGGAGATCGTGTGAGCCGTCTGAAGCGATCTGTGTCGTCTGACCTTGCGGGCTGCCGTGTCCAGCCGCGGCTGTGGCGATGGCGAACGCGGAGGCCGGAGAGACGGAACAGCGGTTGTTATCAGGAGACTGACCTATCAGAAGACAAACAAATTTTAATGTTTCAAACACAACAACAAGCACATTAAAGAAACAGTTCACCTAAAAATCATTGGATCTCATTGGATTTAATAACTTTTTCATTGCAACACCTGATAAATGACAGCGTGAAATATGCCATAGAGGTCAACCACATTTACATACAAAGCAAATAAAAATAAAAGTGAACTTAAAGGAACAAACTCCTTTAAAATACATCTATCCACACACTGATTTAATGTATTTAAGGTCAATGCTTAAAATAATCCCTGAGAATCTGAGATGAAAGCAGATGGTACCTGCTGGCTGTCTGCAGCGCAGGTGTCGTGGTGTGGATGGAGATCGGCAGGGTGACAGATCTCCAGTCTCACTCGACACGGGCGTCTCGGGAATGAACTTGTCCAATGACACTGACTCCAGAACAGCTGTCAGGACCATCATACAATCTCAGTGATCTTTTGAATTTAGGTGATGTGCATCTATTATTATTAAAGCTGCAATTCGTTACTTTTGTCTCGCTTTCCCCACCTCTATTTGAAACATTATATTGTCGTTATTTGTGGTATTATGCTTTCCCTGTGTCTGTGATCACTGCATCAGAGCAGATCTGTCATTATACTTCGACATGACAGAAGTATATCATAAAAATAAACGTCACGTTACTCAAAAGTGAAATGTGTATTACAACTTACCAGCTTCCCCGATGTCATCACTGACACTCTTCCAAGCGAGGCCCTTTTTATTCTCTATAGAAAAGTTCTTAGAAATAAGAACTTGTGTCGTATAGCTCCGGGTGACTGCTTATGGACAATATCAAGCGTTCCTTCAGGTTGAATGAGTGACTCCGGGCGAAGCTGCCGCCACAGCAGCAAGCAGGCTCCTGATTGGTTAACGCGGCACAAATTTCAAAGTTAAAATATTTCAACTCGGGCGTCAGCCGTAAATTTGTATCAAACGCAAAATGCACAAAAAGCACCATTCGCGTGTACCGCGCTAGGCGCTCAATTCACGCCATCCGCGCGAGACCTCCAGACGCGCGTCAACGCGTCTTCACATTGACTTAACATTGAAATCACTCGCGCTTCACGCCTCTACCGCGGCTGTTGTAAACGCAGCATAAGGTGACATTGGAGTAACAATAAACCTAAAGTTTAGTTTCATGTGCTCACGATAGTTCATACGTTGCTCCGTACGCTACTGATGTCTAACCTGTTCAAAGGAAAAAGTCACATCTGCTCCAGTATTTAATCAACCTTTAAATGGTGAAAAGCCCTGCTGATATTAACTCTTTGAGCTCTGTCACGTTCACTTTTTAATTCTAATGGGGCATATACGAAACGCAAATTCAATTTGCGCAAGTAGATTACATACAAAGTCACTGCAAAGACGTGAATAGACGCAAACTCAAGTGGGGCGATGCAAATTATGTGAATATGGCTGCACAATTGCAGCGAAAACACACACTATTCGTCTCAAACGCGTCTTTGCGCAAATTGAAAATATTAAACTTTAAATATAAAAATGTACATGCCACCAAGGTAAATACTGTGAGTAATCTAGAGCGAAGAACGTGATGCTTCACGTTTGGTGTGTACGTGATATATATATATAATAATAATAATTGTTGCATTATAGATCACTTTAAAGGTTAACTTTATAGATATAGTAGCCGGGTCTTCTTTTTTCTGTTTATGTACGTGACATAATCACGCAATAAAGTTTTCTGCCAAATTCAAATTCAAGCAAGTAAATTATAAATCATTATTATAAGCTTATCGTTGTGAATCAGGGTAAGACAATTTTTTTATGTATTTACTCAACTGATTTTTGTTTATTTTTAACTGAAAAAGTTACGAATTGCAGCTTTAATAAATAGACCTGTGTGAAAACTCTTGTGGAAATGATTTAATGTATTATAATACAACACAAATAACAACACAAAAACAAAACAAAGACGCTCATTCGAACACCATTCACACAGCACTTTGATCCCAGAAAATTTCCGTAAAATTGGCAAACACAAACACATCTTGTTAATGTTCTGGGATCATTCCTGTAAAGGGGACCTAGTAACATTGCTGTTACATTCACGGAAAGCGTCCTGTGTGAACAAATTTCAGAAACGATGCTGTAAAGGGAGTGGCCAAGACGGGTCAGCAGTATTGATCTCACCTCTACGAATACTCCTCCGCAGCTTCCCGCAGAAGGCGTCTATACGTGGCAGGTCCCCGCCCTCGTCCGGAGTGGTGGATGCGAGCTCGGGAGAACTGGGACCCCGGCTGAGGTCCAGAGGGGCCTTGGTACAGGTGGGAGGGGGGGAGGAGATGAGGGGGTTATAGGTGGACGTCGGGCTGCCGGATGCGGAGGACGTGGCCGTCGACAGGTCCAGGGCTCCACCCCTACAGCCCACAGCAGAACTGAGGGAAAGTTTGCGGGCTTGGATTGGGGAAGCCGTACGGGACGGGACAGATACGGGCGGAGGAGACGAGAACTTGCGTGACAGCCGCGGGGATTTGTTGTTTAGGTGCTCTCCACTCCATGGGCCCTGGTTTGTGGCGAAGAAAAGTTCAAGGGACCTGGACCATCAAAGACAAAAACATGTTAATAAATGAATATTACCTCGCGTACAATTCTAGAAATACCAATAATGGGTCTCATTCACTAAGCATGCGTACGCATAAATTTGTGCATGAGATGTGTGTACGGACGTTTACATGATTCAACAAAACCTTTTGTATTCAAATTTATACAAAAATTTAAAAACAACAAATACCACAGTTACGCAATAATCACGTATGCTATAATAAAATACTAGGCTATAATTATAATGTATGTAATAATGTTGATAAAACACTTACATTATTATATATTTCTATTATACAGAGGATATTATACATTATTATAGCCTACTTATTTTTACTACACATATAAAGAAGGTAAATGGTATAATGGTAAAAAATCTTTAAACTTTCCTTTCTTACATTTTAAATCTCTATATGAAAGCGTCTCCTTAATGTCTAATGTAAACGTAATGAGAAGTCTAAATGTCAATCACTTGATCTCCTGTCTGTTTTATTTTAGAAACAGATGACGTCTCTGTCATATTAACTAATTCCCTGCCAGACATTTTTTTTTAAGTTGCCGCCAGCAATTTTTGCGATTTTCACAAAAGTTTCACAAAATGTCTCCCAGGAATTTTTTCTCTATAAATATATAAACATACAAATATATCAAATGAAAGAACAGACCCTTTGCTTTCAAACAAACAATAAAAAGCATAAAAAACTATCTTTATTTTTTTCTCTGCTTATAAACTTTTAAATACTAACTTTAAATAACTTAAAAAACTTTAACTTTTTAAACTTTAAATAATAACTTTTAAAAATTTAAAAATTAGCAAAAAGCTAAATAATTGCATTTTCGTGAAGGTATTTTGTTAGAGATCAGATTCCGAATGATTATCAAAACATACACAGAGTTTAAAATTAGTAAATCATTTTTTTTGTTCAGTTTTTTTATAAATTGTGTAAGTGCATCTAGTGGATAAATGTGGTATTGCAAAGTAATATAAAAATTCATCAGGAACACTTTTTTCTCTTAATTGATGAGATATGGTGGGGTAAGAGTTAATAAATGTCTTTTTTTATCACATCCAATACTTAAACATTACTCTAGAAGACACAAAGCACTGGCTTCCTTCAGCGAGAGCAAAACCTCCCAAATCAAAAATGCAAAGCATTACTGAATATTACTTATAAATTACTAATAAATATGAGTATGGATTTTTAGCTTTTTTGCTTTTGTGACAAACATTTACATTTGCTCTAAAATTTTCTTTGGACCAGCATAGCGCTGCGAAAAGCCCTTATATGGAGCTAGATTGGGCGTGGTTTATGCAAATTGCCAACCTTGTGCACGCGTCCGCTCATGTAGAAAACTCCAAATTCACCAACGTTCATGAGTGCAATGCAAAAAATTATTTTCAAGAAAATATTTTCTTAGTATTTTCATCTTGTTTTCAGAAAAAATATCTAAAAATTCTTAAATCAAGATGCTTTTTCTTGATGAGCAAAATGACCCAAGAAAATAAGTCTAGTTTTTGGACCAAAAATATCAAATTTAAGTGATTTTGTGCATAAAAAAGCAAAAAATCTGCCAAAGTGGCAAGCAAATGTTTCTTGAATTTTTCTTGAATTTAGTGTTTAAGAAAAATGATCAAGATTTTTTTGCTTGTTTTATGCACAAAATCACTTAAATTTGATAATTCTGGTGTACTTATTTTCTTGGGTCATTTTGCTCATCAAAAAAAGCATCTTAATTTAAGAATTATTTGATATTTTTACTGAAAACAAAATACTAACACATTTTTTTCTTGAAAATCTTTTTTTGCCGTGTGAATTAGGCTGAAAGTTTTCATGAGAAGTTTAAGTGTGGTATAAATACAAAAAAACGTACACAATTATTAGTGAATGAGACCCATTGGACTTTAAGGTTTAGGTACTAAAAATGCCTATGGACTTTCGCTACAGTGCAAAAAATGATTGACATAAATGGTGCTAAATTTCCTCGCTAAGAGCTAGTGTCTTTCTGTAACACACATTTTAATGACAAAATCAGTGAAGAGAGGATTTTTTAATTAAAGTTTACTTGATGTACCATGTAAATGGAAAACCCAGCCCAACCAAAACATTTACACTGTAGAGATTAAACCGGATACCATAGCTAGTTTTTATGCTTTTACACAGTCACAGTCCTTCCGAAACATTCAATTTATACACATTTACCTTTTTGTCAGAGCTATCTAATCTTTGTTTTTTTCTAATGACGGGTTCACACTAAAGTAATTTTCATTCTGAATTTATCCCGATTTTTCCCTTTTTAGTCCAGAACCTCAATCGGCTCCAATGTTTGACTTAGATTATTATGTAATTTGTGGTGTGTAATGACATTTACAGATTAAATCTTAAGGCCTGGGCATACTTTTTACGCATGCTGTTGTACTTTGTATGTGCAGGTCATGCATGCGCATACAGGAGTACAGTATGTAATAAACAGGCCAAGAGAGGTATTGCAATTTGTCGCAATGCGCATGCATTTAACACTGGTGTACCTGTACGAGTCAAATGAAGTATACTTTGCAAGGCTGTGCAAAAAACGGACGTATACATGGGCCTTTACACCTCCTGATCTGCTCGCAAACAAATCAGAGCCACCCCGATTATATCAAACATGTTTGATATTTAGGATTTTAAATCGGAGAGACAGAGGTGCATGACAGACCTTTTGAAATCTCCTGGTGTGTGTGCTTCAAGCAGACCTTATAATCGACCAAAAAAAAAAAAAATGCTGTAATGTGAGTCCGGTAAGTGGGCAGTTCATGGCTAGAAAATCAGTCAGTTTATGTAAATGTGGCGGGTCATGTTTATAATCAAGCTTTGACTTATGAAGCAAGATAATTATTAGTGATTTTATGTGCGACTCAGTCCGACAAACACAAGTTATACAGTAAGTATATATATATATATGTATATGTATGTATATATATATATATTCTGGACATGCACCTACTATGTCAATTTCAGACCCCTCCATGATTTCTAAGTGGGAGAACTTGCAAAATAGCAGGCCTCACTGTACATATACTGTAGACGCCAAAGTTAAAGTTTAATATGAAGGATTACAGAGAAAATGCTCATAAAAAACTAAAATAATTAAATTATTTCATAAACATGAAATAGGAAACAAGGCTGAGTGAGTCACAGACGAGCGATGAGTTACTTGGACTGATCCAGCGCGAGTCTTGTGATCTTCAGACTGTAGTCTGGACAGATGGAGGTGATGGACAAACGGTCAGATGAATGATACTGAACCCTGTGAGTGACAGCAGTGAAGGAAACAAGAGGATTGTGGGAGGATCAGGGGAAGACAGTGAGTTTTAAGGACCGCAAACAATATACAAAGATGGATACAAACATGTTAGTATGCATGTGTTAGTGTACACGTGTTTACTTATAGAAAGAGGTTGGGACCTGTTTGAAAAGTCACACGCTTTAAATATCAAACATCAGGACAGGAAGATCTCGGCTGTCACCTGACGGGTATAGACGTGAAAGGTTTCTTGTAGATGTCGGCCAGTTTGTCCATCACCACGGCAGCAGTGGTAAAGATTCGATACGTGTGCAGGAAGGTGTTGAGGAAGTCGATGGAAAGGAAGCGCAGGTCTGTCAGTCGTTCCAGAAGTCTCTCCACGCTGGCATAACGGATCTGTGGGACCTTGCACGAGTTTAACGTTTTGCTGAAACAAATATCAACATCGTCCTTGTGCAGCCGGGCATCAGATCTGTGTATGATATTCATGTATGAGCGAGTTTATTTTACACATTGACGTGAAATATAAACAAACTAATAAGTTGAATGAATGAATGTGAATGTAAGTGAAGTTGAATCTTACTTGATCATGTGAGGCACAGTGACTTTAGAGTTTTCCTCAAACACGCTGGTCATTAGGCCATTACAGTGAATGTTGTCAATGCACTGTCATGACAGAAAAAAACAACGACAACAGAAATTAATTCTCAGTTTGAAGTGTAAAAGAGAAAACTAAGGACACAAAACATATCAACAAATGTATGTACTGATATTATTCAACAGTTTTTCATCTCTACTGTACATCGGAATGTTTTAATAGATAGAAATTGATCATGCTACTGATTACACTATATGTCTGTCTGTCTGTCTGTCTGTCAGTCTGCCTGTCTGTCTATATATGTCTGTCTGTCTGTCTATCTATGTATTTATCTGTCTGTCTGTCGGTCTGCCTGTCTGTCTGTCTGCCGGTCTATGTATCTGTCTGTCTATGAATCTATCTGTCTATCTATATATGACTGTCTGTCTATCTATGTATTTATCTGTCTGTCTGTATATGTATCTGTCTGTCTGTCTGTCTGCCTGTCTATGTATCTGTCTGTCTGTCTGTCTATGTATTTATCTGTCTGTCTGTTTATGCATATATCTGTCTGTCTGTCTGTCTATGTATCTATCTGTCTGTTTGTGTATCTGTCTGTCTATGCATATATCTGTCTGTCTGTCTGTCTGTATATGTATATATCTCTCTGTCTGTCTGTCTATGGATATATCTGTCTGTCTGTATATGTATCTGTCTGTCTGTCTGTCTGCCTGTCTATGTATCTGTCTGTCTGTCTGTCTATGTATCTGTCTGCCTGTCTATGTATCTGTCTGTCTGTTTATGCATATATCTGTCTGTCTGGCTGTCTATGTATCTATCTGTCTGTTTGTGTATCTGTCTGTCTATGCATATATCTGTCTGTCTGTCTGTATATGTATATATCTCTCTGTCTGTCTGTCTATGTATATAACTGTCTGTCTGTATATGTATCTGTCTGTCTGTCTAACTATCTATATATATGTCTGTCTGTATATGTATCTGTCTGTCTGCCTGTCTATCTATATATCTGTCTGTCTGTATATGTATCTGTCTGTCTGTCTGTCTGTCTGTCTATCTATGTATATATCTCTCTGTCTGTCTATGTATATATCTGTCTGTCTGTCCATGTGTCTGTCTGCCTATCAATGTATTTATCTGTTTGTCTGTCTATGTATATGTCTGTCTGTCTGTCTGTCTGTCTATGTGTCTGTCTGTCTTTCTATGTATATCTCTCTCTCTGTCTGTCTATGGATATATCTGTCTGTCTGTCTGTCTATGTATATCTCTCTCTGTCTGTCTATGTATATCTCTCTCTGTCTGTCTATGGATATATCTGTCTGTCTGTATATGGATATATCTCTGTCTGTCTATGGATATATCTGTCTGTCTGTATATGTATCTGTCTGTCTGTCTATGTATATATCTGTCTGTCTGTCTATGTATCTGTCTGTCTGTTTATGTATCTGTCTGTCTGTCTGTCTGTCTGTCTATGTATCTGTCTGTCTGTCTGTCTATGGATATGTCTGTCTGTCTGTCTATGTATCTGTCTGTCTGTCTGTCTATGTATACATTTGTCTGTCTGTCTGTCTATGTATACATTTGTCTGTCTGTCTGTCTATGTATACATTTGTCTGGCTGTCTGTCTATGTATCTGTCTATCTGTCTATGTATATATTTGTCTGTCTGTCTATGTATATCTCTGTCTGTCTGTCTCTCTATGTATATATCTTTCTGTCTATGTATATGTCTGTCTATGTGTATATCTGTCAGTCTGTCTGTGTATATATTTGTCTGTCTGTCTGTCTGTCTATGTATCTGTCTATCTGTCTATGTATATATTTGTCTCTCTGTCTGTCTATGTATATCTCTCTCTGTCTGTCTATGGATATATCTGTCTGTCTGTCTATGGATATATCTCTCTGTCTGTCTATGGATATATCTGTCTGTCTGTATATGTATATGTCTGTCTGTCTATGTATATATCTGTCTGTCTGTCTGTCTATGTATCTGTCTGTCTGTTTATGTATCTGTCTGTCTGTCTGTCTGTCTGTCTATGTATCTGTCTGTCTGTCTATGGATATGTCTGTCTGTCTGTCTATGTATCTGTCTGTCTGTCTGTCTGTCTGTCTATGTATACATTTGTCTGTCTGTCTGTCTGTCTATGTATACATTTGTCTGTCTGTCTGTCTATGTATACATTTGTCTGGCTGTCTGTCTATGTATCTGTCTATCTGTCTATGTATATATTTGTCTGTCTGTCTGTCTGTCTGTCTGTCTATGTATATATCTGTCTGTCTGTCTGTCTATGGATATATCTCTCTGTCTGTCTATGGATATATCTGTCTGTCTGTATATGTATCTGTCTGTCTGTCTGTCTGTCTGTCTGTCTGTCTGTCTGTCTATGTATATATCTCTCTGTCTGTCTATGTATCTGTCTGTCTGTCTGTTTATGTATCTGTCTGTCTGTCTATGGATATGTCTGTCTGTCTATCTATGTATCTGTCTGTCTGTCTATGGATATGTCTGTCTGTCTGTCTGTCTGTCTGTCTGTCTATGTATACATTTGTCTGTCTGTCTGTCTATGTATACATTTGTCTGTCTGTCTGTCTGTCTATGTATACATTTGTCTGGCTGTCTGTCTATGTATCTGTCTATCTGTCTATGTATATATTTGTCTGTCTGTCTGTCTGTCTGTCTATGTATGTATATCTCTGTCTGTCTGTCTTTCTATGTATATATCTTTGTGTCTATGTATATGTCTGTCTATGTGTATATCTGTCAGTCTGTCTGTGTATATATTTGTCTGTCTGTCTGTCTGTCTATGTATCTGTCTATCTGTCTATGTATATATTTGTCTGTCTGTCTGTCTATGTATATCTCTGTCGTCTGTCTCTCTATGTATATATCTTTCTGTCTATGTATATGTCTGTCTATGTGTATATCTGTCAGTCTGTCTGTGTATATATTTGTCTGTCTGTCTTTCTGTCTATGTATATATCAATCTGTCTGTCTGTCTGTGTATATATTTGTCTGTCTGTCTGTCTATGTATATGTCTGCCTATGTATTTACTGTCTGTCTGTCTGTCTATGTATATATCTGTCTATCTATGTATATATCACTCTGTCTGTCTGTCTGTCTGTGTATATATTTGTCTGTCTGTCTGTCTGTGTATATATTTGTCTGTCTGTCTGTCTATGTATATGTCTGCCTATGTATTTACTGTCTGTCTGTCTGTCTGTCTGTCTATGTATATATCTGTTTGTCTATGTATATATGACTCTGTCTGTCTGTCTGTCTGTGTATATATTTGTCTGTCTGTCTGTCTGTCTATGTATATGTCTGCCTATGTATTTACTGTCTGTCTGTCTGTCTGTCTGTCTATGTATATATATGTCTGTCTATGTATATATGACTCTGTCTGTCTGTCTGTCTGTCTGTCTGTGTATATATTTGTCTGTCTGTCTGTCTATGTATATGTTTGCCTATGTATTTACTGTCTGTCTGTCTGTCTGTCTATGTATATATCTGTCTGTCTATGTTTATCAGCATGAAAATGTGCATTCGATCCCTAAAGCAAACTGTTTAAAAGGCCGCTCAAACCTTTTCAGAAAAGTCAGTTAAGTCTATTTTTGTTAATGCAAATAAGCCAGCTTTCCTGTAGCTCAACAGTATGAGAAACACTAAAGCCATGGGTTTGTTACTGAAAAGAGAGGAGGAAGTATTGGATAAGAAAAAAACATATGCCATAATGCACAGATGTAAATATAACAAAGACAACCTCATGAAATGTTTAGTGCAAAATCTATTCTAGGTCAAAAAAAGTAAACGTCTGTGTCAGCACAAGCATATTATGAGTAAGAACAGCACAAAGATGTACAGTGTGTCTTACCTGGCTGATGTCACTGGTCCACGCAGCTTTCTCCTGTCGAGACGGTGCCAGCAGAGTGACTGTAAATGATGGACCATCAGCCGGCTCAACCACGATTTTAAACTCCAGATGGTTAAATCCCTGAACGGCAGCATTATCTAAAGAACAGAAACAAAAACAAAAACAGTTATTCATATTTATATTTATTAATTATATTGGGTAAAGTATGAGCAGGTTATTTTTTTTCTGACATCTGCAAACATCACACTTACAGTCTTCATCATTGGCGTCCACCTCCTCGATCAGTCCACACTCGATAAGAGACAACGTGCCTCCTTGCTATAGTTGAGAAAAACAACATGCACCTTGTTATAAAGAAAATAGATGAAGGGAAATTTATGTCCAATGACTGGATTTAAATGATTTTTCTTTTACAAACTTGAACTTGAGCTTTTATGTCTCTCTTTCATTTGAGACTATTAGGAGAGTAACACTATATGGTGACCCTTCTGTTCTATTTATGCATGCATTTTACTAAAAGAAAAACAAATAAATGTTTTTGTCATGGGCCGGCTCACTTTGAGCAGGTGCAGTTTTCCACTGGAGGTCCGGGTGCAGATGAGGAAGTGTTTAGTAAACAGGAAACACTGCCGTTCGCTCTCCTTTCTCAGAGACAGTGAACCCAAACGCACTTTACTCAGTTTACCTTTCTCAATGGAGGGAAGCTGAACCAGAGAACCTGAAGAAGAAAACACACACATCAGCTTACAACAGAGATATATCGACAAATAAAACACTGGAAGAAATATTTTTTGAACCACTGAAAAAAGACATGTGAACAGATAACAGGTTCCTGTTGCTCAGTGGGCCAAACGATCAAGTCACGAGTTTACTGACATACCCGAAATAAACTTTTAAAAATAATCATAAGCCGAATAATACAAAGTCTATCTATATCTGCTCCTTCACACCCTGAAAATAACCAGATGACTGTCAAATAACGAAATGTGTCTCACCTTGTCGTACAAACGTCTGACTGGTGTCGAGCAGAATGTCACAGCCCTCCACGATCATTCGCTCAATCGCAAGATTTTTCCGGATGTTTTCGGTGTCACTCACTTCATCGTGCATCATTCTGAGAACAAAAAAAACCATGCATTTGTCTCATCTCAGTTACAGACGACAAAGCAAATGATCAAATAAAACAAACTACATCTCTACTGGTTGGATGTATGAATAAATTAACATGTGAATTGGTCAATATTCCACCGTGAAAGAAAGTGTGATCTTTGTTTTCATGAATGTTAATTATGTTGTTTGCATTTAAAAGCTTTGTTTTCCATAGACAGAACGTTCCCACTGAACGCCGTGTTTGATATTTTGTAGAAAAAACACTTTTCTGACGTCACAGTTTAAATGACTTTACTCGAGATAAATAGGATTACTTTCAAAGTCATTAAAGTGATATTTTAAATGGTCATTTACTTCTCCTCAAGTTTTTCCAAACCTGTATCTGGGGCACCATTGACCTCCATAGTAGGAAAGAAAAATATTACTATGGAAGTCAGTGGTGACCCAGATCTACTTGGTTAAAAATTTTTTCAAAATGTTTTCATGAACACAAAATGCAGTCTATTCTGTCTGATACTCACTTGGATAGTTCCTCAAGTTTGGATTTGGCGAATTCCAGACTCTTGCGCTCCACATGTTCATGAGGTGTGTGTGCGAGCAGCTCGTGCAGAGTGATGATATAGCGAGGAATCTAGATAATAATCAACAATTAAGATTAAAAAAACTAAAATCTCCTTGGTTATCCTCAGAATGCTTTACTATTATACAACACATCCTTTATATTCATGAAATACACAGATAACCTTGGCTAGAACACTATTAGTGTTTTCAAATCATGTCAGATACAGTATAGTGTATTTACGCAATAAACGTATACGTGATTGCAACCACAAAGTCGTAAATGAGTGGGAAAAGTCTACAGTTTCTAGACAAAAAATATAAAATTTAAGGAAATTTGTGCTTAAAACAAGCAAAAATTTTCTCATCCAGAAAATTGATGAGAATTTAGAATTTTTATTTATTTTTAGTTGAAAACAAGAAAAAAATACTAAGTAAGAAAGTCATTTTATGCAGTGTGAGATGGGAATTCAAATATTTCCGAGTTATTTGGAATGCAGAATTAAAGAAAATCTTGAGTTATTTTCCTAGGTCATTTTGCGCATCAAGAAAATACATCTTAATTTTAGGATTTTTTAGATATTTTTACTGAAAACAAGACAAAATTGGCACGCGGTGTCCGTGAGAAACATGCGGGAATCACTGCAAAAAATGATTTTTGGAATGTTCTTAGTATTTGTGTCTTGTTTTCAGTAAAAAAATCAAAAAATTCTTAAATGAAGATGCTTTTTCTTTATGAGCAAAATGACCCAAGAAAATAAGTCAAAAATATCAAATTTAAATGATCTTGTGCATAAAAAAGCAAAAAAATCTGCCAATGGGGTAAGCAACATTTTTCTTAAGCACTAAATTCAAAGAAACATTCAAGAAAAATTTGCTTCACCCATTGGCAGATTTTTTTTGCTTGTTTTATGCAAAAAATCACTTAAATTTGATATTTTTGGTCTAAAACTAGACTTATTTTCTTGGGGCGTTTTGCTCATCAAGAAAAAGCATCTTCATTTAAGAATTTTTTGATATTTTACTAAAATCAAGACATTATAATAAGAATTTTTTTCTTGAAAATAATTTTTTGCAGTGATCAATGGATGAAATTTTTTTTTTGAACACTGCAAAAATGACTTTCTTACTTAGTATTTTTGTCTTGTTTTCAGTACAAATATACAAAAATTCTTAAATCAAAATGTATTTTCTTGATGAGCAAAATTACCTAAGAAACTAAGTCTAGTTTGTCAAATTTAAGTGAATTTGTACTTAAAACAAGCAAAAAAAACCTGCCAATGAGGTTAGAAAATTTAAGATGGTTTAAAAGTTTCAGTTTTTTTCTTATCCCATTGGCAGATTATTTTGCTTGTTTTAAGCACAAATCTATTTAAATTAATATTTTTTTCTAAAACGACTTATTTTCTCAGGACAATGCATCTTGATTTAAGAGTTTTTAGATATTTTTACATAAAACAAGAAAAAAATAGTAAGTAAGAAAGTAATTTTTTGCAGTGAAAGTTATCAGGCTTTTAAATTTACAACAAAATAAGCTTTCTGCACAAAATATGACAGCACTGAAATATAACAATAAATATGTAACATTATAGTGGCTTCATAAACGAATAAAAAACTAAAAAGCAAAACACAATTGATGCACATTTTTTGTTCTTCATTTTCGGTAAGTATAAATGAATAAACCGTTTACACTAGACTTTCAACATGCAAAATTTCTATGCAGACCCTTGCAGCAACCAGAAATGATATAATGTGCAAAAGTATTGTTTTGGTTGCTTTTATTATTGTTTTATTATTATTCATTTCAGAATCCTCCTGAAAAGGTCATGCTTTGATATATCAATCATCTATTTGTCAATATACAAATATACAAGTTCACCAAACTTGAACTTTGAAATGCGAAACTTTTCATACGTGAATGAATGGAAGTCCATTCATGTGTGACCACACGCTTACTGGTTGTAAATACAAACAAATCGAGGGACTTGACTGTGATCTATCCCACAATGCAATGCATATGTCTACATTTTGAGGTTCACCTGAAACATTGGGTATGTAAGGAAAGTTTCCAGCATTCTGCCCTCACAGGCAGCGTTGGCTTCATACTGCTTCAGAAGTTTATCAAAGTCTCGGTTCTGTTTGCAGTTTGCCAAAACCTGCAGGCTGTACTGATGGTTTCGCACAAACTCCTGGTAAATGTTCAGCATTGGCAGCAGGATGTCAAACAGATCAGCTGAAAACAAACAGATCAATTATCAGATACGAACCATATGTGCACATACGGCATGACTCAAGTGTGCCGTAAGATCTGGATTCATACAAACTCACCTAAAATTAACGTCGGCCAGTTGGCTATACGCGCCTTCAGGCCCTGATGGAATATCTCATGAAGAAACATTATGGTTTCGCTTGCGTATAAAGAAAAACACAAAGAGACGAGGTTATATTTTCACAGTAGGATGATAAACACAAAACTAGATATTTTAATCTACACATCATATACAACAATCATTGGTTCAAACGTAATACCTATTAAGGAAGATACTGCTGACATCGTCGTGGCTGATGGGAGGTTTTTTGGAACTGGCCGCCATCCGGAGCGGCCGCAGGAAACAGTTAACCAGGATGGACAGCTGAAGGACATATTCTGTCTCCGCTTCGACCATGTTAAAGACGATCTGGTTTCTCTTCCTCATGCTCTCGGCGTGAGGCGAGCAGATATAGTCCTGCACGATGGTCTTCCACTTCCTCCGGCAGAGCCAACCGCGCATGAAACTTTGCACCTGCGAACCCGAACACAGAAGACGCCCGTGCGGTGACGTTCACGCCCTACAGCTCTGCACACACCAATCCTCTCTTAAGTCTTAAACTTATGACAAATACCTTCTTGATTTTTTTGATGTCCGGATCTTCCTCCTCTTGATTGGACTGATACAGTAACATCCTCTCCTTTGCTTTATTCAAAACTGTGATCTACGAGAAGATAACAGATATTTACATCAGTGGAGGAGAGTTAGAGATGAGATGCACGTTAGGATTTGACCTCTAACCTCTGCCTTCAGCCTCTCGATCTCTGTATCTTGATCTTCCAGTTGTGTCCTCAGCTGATTGGCGGCCACCTTCTCCGTCTCCAGGATCTGCACGAGATGAATGTACTTCTGCATGAGAACTTCCCGCTCGATGATGAGATCGGAGTAACTGGTGCCAGGAGACATTTACAAAGAGAAACATCAGCATCAAATAATCCAAGAAAACTCAGAAATGTTCACATATCGCTAAGATCTCCAGAGGAGACAAATGTGAGATTTTCATCGGAGAAACATCTGATACATTAAAGAGGTCTTGTTTGTGATTATCGAAAGCCGATTTACCGCACATGACATGCAAACTAGTTTGTTATCGATCCGTACAAAGAGAAAAAGTGAAATGTGGTTTGCTTCACCTGGCCTGCTGAATGGCCTCCACCCACTCACTGCAGTCTGCATCTTCTTCTGTCCGCAGCTCCAGAGGTTTCTGTCCATCGTGACCGAAGATGACCAGAAAATGATGCTGAGGAAAACATCAATCGATTCAGCGTACAATCCAGACCACATATTAACAAACACAGTGGTAAAACTGATCTAAGTACAGTACTGCGTCTCTAACGTGACCTTATGGGTATTTATTAAAAACTATCAGTGGACATGAAATTGGATTTTGAGCTTTTAGGTCCAATGATGAATCTCATGCCCACCATACAGTTCATTAAAACCATAAAAAATGTATGCATAAAGAAAATAACATTTGCATTATGACATTATAGACTTAACAGACATCAGTTTTTAGATCTTGGGTGAAATCTGACCCGGACCTGTTTTAGAGATAAGAGATGGTGCAGTGATACGGAGAGCTTTATACAGGACACAGGCTTAAGGGCTTGCTTGTATTTTCCTGATGCATGGCTGGTGTGTGATTATGTAACCGCAGTGCTGTCTGTTAATGCGCTTCAGCCTCAGGCCTCGTTTAAACTCGACTCTAACAATAGATGCTAGTGTAACGCTCTACAGATACATGTGAATGTGCTTCACCAACCCACAAAATCTCCCAAAAGAATCCCATTAGATCGCATCTTCTTTTGCTTACACTAACGGTGCTTGCTTCACACATACTTCGTTGTAATTTGCATAATTCTCGACACACTTCCGCGTGCGTGTGTTTTTTTTTTCGGTCTTCGCACACAAATTCAAAATGTGGTCATAAAACATCCGCGTCCAGCAGAAATCTGACCCTACAACTATTCTTAGATGGGAAACAGAAAGATGTTTCATGATGTGTGTGGCGTATTAACAGGCGGTTTAATGTATAAAACCACAATGGTCACAGGTGGAGCTTCCTGTTTTTGTAGCTCATGGGTAGAGCATTGTGTCAGCAGTGCAAAGGATTGTGGGTTTGATGCACATCATGATCAAAATGAGTTATTTTTAACCCATAATGAGAAATATTGGACAGAACACATGCAGGGTTAAAAATGACTCAATAGCTGGGTTTCCATCCAAACGTGAAGCGAATCTTTTCAAAAATAAACAAATGCAAATTAGGTGTGTTTCCATCAAGTTGTTCAAGCGAATGAAAGGTGGTATTGGTAATCTAGTAACCAACCAACAGTAAATAAAAGGCAGGTTTAGAAAATGGAGACAGGACCCTACTGAAAAGATCAGCATAAGCTGGTTTTATCTGGTTTAAGGTGGCACTAGCTGGTTTATGCTGGTCCTCCCAGCCTGACAAAGCTGGTCATGCTGGTGGGTCAGCTGGTTTTCCAGTTGGTAGTCCAGCTAGACTAGCTTAAAAAGTGACCAAAACACAGCTAGACCAGCTTGCTACACCAGCAAAACCAGCTAAAACAAGCTGATTTTTCAGTAGGGGACTGCATTTAGTTACGATTGGGCAAGTTATAAATTTACAAGCAGTGCAGTTTGTAATTGTCAAACTGAATGCTGTGCACAAAAGAAGGAATGCAGACTTTATGATGCAGGCACCAACAGCAAGGGCATTGCGATGATGTCGAGCCCCAAATGTGGAAAAAAGACAACATGTGTGTTTGAGATCATGCGGCACTGCGCAGACCGATTGCTAAGGTTTGCCGCTTGCAGTCGAAGGAGGAGTTGAAGACGAAGCCATCAAGTCAGACACCTGCTGCTTGCCGTCGTAACGTGTGCGCCGCGTTGCCTTTTTTATCACGAATGAAGTGAATTAAATGGAGAATTTGTTCAAAACAAACCTTTTAATAAAATGTTGCAACCAGAAACACTGTATGTCGAATATTTTAATTGCTGCTTATATTGTATGACTGATAATATCGGGAAACATAAGTCTGAATTATTAACTCATTCCCCGCCAGCCTTTTTTGAAAAGTTGCCCACCAGCAAAAGTTTTACAAAATGGGTCTCATTGACTAAGCATGCGTATGCACAATTTTTTTGTAAAATGTGTGTACGGAAGTTTAAACATTAACAAATCATGATTCAACAAAAACTTTCATACTAAATTTTATTTTAAATGTATACAAAAACGTAACTTAGACCACATGTACGCAATAATCATGAACAAGGAAAAAATATATAAAATATATAACACATATTTCATAGGTTTATTTTCTTTGTTCATGATTATTGTGCAAGTTGTTCTTACGTTTTTGCTAACATTTAGAAGAAATTTTAATATAAAATGTTTTGTTGAATCATGATTACATTTTCATGTACATACATTTTACGAACAAATTTGTGCGTACGCATGCTTAGTGAATGAGACCCAATGTCTTCCAGGAACATTTTCTTCAAAAATTATATAAACATACAAATATATCAAATGAAATAAAAGATGCTCTGCTTTCAAACAAACAATAAACAAACAAACAAAATGGGAAAAAACTTTCATACTATCTATATTTTTTCTCTGCTTAAAAACTCTTAAATATGGGTATTTTTCTTCTGAAATAATTGATTTTTTGTGAAGGAATTTTGTTAGAGATCAGATTCAGAACAATTATCAAAAACATACACAGAGTATAAAATTAATAAATTTTATTTTGCTTCAGTTTTTTTATAAATTGGGTAAGTGCGCCATCTAATCACAGTATTACAGATAACCATAAAACCTCACCAGGAACACGTTTTTGTCATGCAAATGTTTTCTCTTAATTGACAAGATAGCTCGTCAATGGCGTGGTAAAAGTAAAGATACCAAGAGTTTGGTCTTTTGCTTTTTTAATTTTTATTTTATTACGACACAATATAACATATTCAGGTATATTAAAGAGTTTTAACTGTTATAAAAACTGGTTGGATTAAACTTGAAATGCACATGATCGTTGTCATCAGTGAGGTGACCAATCACGAAGAGCTATGTCATTATCAGAACTGAGCCGGCCGGCTACTTTCGAAACGCTCTCGCGGTACTTTAAAACCATACGTCACAGTCACATGCCTTTAGCACCAGCTCAATTTGGACAAAATTTCTAACCGGCATGCATGCACTGCTTCAAGTCAGCCATCGATCAGTCTGCGCAGCACCGCATGAAGTTGAACACACTTAACGAGAGCTGATACAGCTAGACGATCAGTCACGTGGGTTTAATGTTCGCTACGTCAGAATTTATTCAGCAAATGCTTTCCATCTCCCATTATTTGCATTTACTGTTTATCGTATAAGTCAAGAACCACCTCAAGCGAGTGTAAACTTTTTAGCGCATTAAGACATTTTTATTTGAAACTCGTGTGATACTTCATAATGCACATAAAACCAGTCTGATGGAAACCCAGTTAATGTTGAGTTGTTGTTATGCAACCATGCCTTATAATAACCCAGCAGTCGAGTTAAAACCCTTCATTGGGTCAATTTTAACCCAGCGGTGTGTCCTGCCCAATATTTACCCAATATGTCTTAAAAATAACCAAGAGTGTTAAAGTGCACTGTATAAAAGCGTCTGCCGAATACATAAATGCAATATTGTGTAATACAGGATGACATTAAGGGAAAAAAAACAGGGGAAAGATTACAAAAGACAAATGTTTTATAATAATGCAGAGCACTAAACAGTAAACACACTAAGGCTAAAACATGTTGTATATTTTCCCTCATTGACTTTAAAGATGATGGAGGCTCCGCTGCTATGAGAAGTGAAGCAGATTAAGTATCAGGCGGATGATGTAACTTGCGTAATATTTTTAAGCAAGTGCTACAAGCAGGATAACACAGCAGCACTTCAACATGACATCAAACCTGATCGCCATGGTAACACAAGCCACTGACTCGCTGGTGGTGCTGTTGAGCACATTTCATTTGCATCTAAATCTTTATCAGGTTTCCTCAAAGAGGAAGATAAATCACTACTGATGCACAGACAAAACCGGGCAGGAGTAAATATCAGTGAGACGGCGCTAATAATCCATTATTACATCACAAGGGCTCAGATTGGATTAGCTTTAAGCAAAAGTTCACCAAGCATAAAGTTGTATCGCATTTAAAATCATTTCCATAATGAACCGTGTAATTATTCATGCACAAGATACTTTTTCATCAATAAATAGATATGCATAATATTACTTTGCACATCACAAAAGCCTGTGTAATTAAGCTGGCTCAGAATCAAAGCACAACCGGCTATTTGTTTTTAAAACGTTGTTAGAGCGCCGTCGAGCTCCCAGAAGCTTCTCGCTGTGCAAATTACTCCTTTATGCAGCCGAGCAACGCAGTTAGTGCCAGAAAAATGCTCGGCTGTAATATATACCAACATTATCCATAATATTCAACAGACTGGTTTGCAAACAAAAACATTTCATAAATGTGTGCAAACTAATTATTGAACAAGACAATAACAATAAAACATTTTTGCAGCGGGCGACTGCTTAATGAGTTTCACTCAGTGCCGCTGCTGACAACGATTTATAATCTCAGAGATGTGAGTGTTGTCGAGGAGGGGGTTGCAGACACATCTGCTATAACATTACACAGATATTGTGTGTACAACTGTAACAAACATGATTGATGTTAAAGGGCCTTTGAACTAACTGTAGAGTTTATATAGACAGTATATTTATATCAATCATGACATTTATAAAGAAGAATAAAACCTACAGTATTATGCATTGAGCATTTGATATTAAAATGTGATTATTGTCAGAAAAATGTCATGCAAAAAAATATATAATGTCCTATCTGATATATTTTGGGGTTAAGTATGCATGTTTCAACAGGTGAGCGAGGTATATAATGATTCACATTGCACATTCAGCATTGTGTGTTCACAAAACAACCCAACTGAGTTCAGCTCATTAGAGCGTTCATGAAACCCAGAGCTCAGACGTGTTGAAATGATGTCTGCCGCCGTGGTGATAAGGGGCTTTTAATTCTCATGTGGTCTAAACTGAGAGCCGTGGATCAGAACGTATATCTGCTTTATGCGAGTATTATGTGCAAAACGCTGCTTAATGCGACCAGATACACCGCAAGGCATGTTCGTGTAAGGCTGTTTATTGATAATATTGATTTAATGTCCCTACACATTTTCATTTTATAGATTGCACTCTGTAGTGTATGAAAAAATTTGATATAAACTGCAGTAACTGTATAAATGTATTAAGGTTTTAAGGCTGTGAGATACTGTATATTAAATTTCCTGTATGTAACAAGTTTTCTGTGAACATGAGAAGCATGCTAACAGTTGACATAATGGCTTTTCACGCAAATTAGTAGGAAGCAGAATGTGTTACACTCCACACTTCACATGAGCAACTCCACACTTCACATGATACTAATATAAAGCATATTGAGAAATGATAGAAAAGTGGACGGCACCAAAAATGTGCACTCATGTTTTAGCTTCAGATTTATATTTTCGATCTTAAATTGGTTTATTGTATGCTTCATTTAAATGCAATCATCAAAATGATGTCAAAAAAGGCTCAAAATGTTTTTACTTTTGCATGCTTACATGCATTACAAATAATTTGGTTACACTTTACATAAAGGTTGTATTTGTTAACATTAGTAAATGCATTAGCTAACATGAACCAATATGTAAATATATGTGTACAGCATTTATTAATCTCTTTGTTAATGTTAGTTTAAACAAACAGAATTGTGCATTGTTCGTTCATGTTAGTTTATTGTACAGTAACAAATACAACATGTTTTTAAAAATGTATTACTAAATGTTAAAATTAACATAAATAAGATGTGGTGTGGTGCATTTTTAACATTAACTAATAATGTTAACAAATGTAATCTTATTGTAAAGTGTCACCAATAATTTTGAGTGTTATTCGTGTTTTAAAGCACATAAATTACTCTCAAGATGTTATGCAACAATGCAGAAAACTCTAAACCAGAATTCCCATAACAGGGTATTGCTGTCACAAAATATCAACATGTGCTCAATATATCGCATTTGTTTGTTTTTTTCTTGGTGTAATTGCTGTAAATGTTCAATATATGTCCAGTCAAGCCTTTAGGGTATGAACCTAAAGAGAAAGCAACCTTCATTGTGAAATATTCACTGGGGTATAAAATCCCAGTATCCCCACAGTGCGCTTAAAGAGACAGGCACACTCACAAACAAACACCAACACGTGGCTTTATCCTCCATAACCTCAAGCTGCACCCCAAATTTACCCCCCTGATTTGACAATGACGAGCACTTAATTCATCACATCGTGTCATCCAAACCCATGCACACACCTGCTGTTTATCTGCAGTCTCTTTGCCGATGGTTGACACCTTTGGAGCCGGAACCCTCTCGCAGGTGCAGCCTTCAAGCAGGTAAATCCCTGACGGTCTCGCGCTCTGCTCGTGCTCAAAGTAGAAAAGTACATTCTGATAAAGCGCGAAGTATTTCTCGTTCCAGCGGCTGTTTTCCGACGCTTTCTTACTCAAATAGCCGCGCTTCACGCCGTCTTTGCGCGCAATCGTGGACAGAAAGAGGACGTGCCCTTCGTTATAGCGCACGCTCTTCTGCATCTTCACACACAAGAGTGTCACACTGAAGCCATCGTCCTTCTCACACACTGAAGATGGTGTGAAGTTCAGCTCAAAGCGCCGACGCCGCGCGTCAAGGGGACTCCAGCCGCCCGTAACGCGTAATTACGCAGGGAGTGCGATGCCAAAAGGCGTGTGTACTGTAACAAACGGAACTATAGTTACAAATTTGTATTAAAACATGATCTAAACTGCGCGCAGAGGCGTAAAACAAAACAGATCCAGTGAACAGACGGTACAACAAAATCACGACCGAGATCAACGTTAATCGGCTTTAATGCCAACTTAAAGAGACAGATCTATTTACCACCTCTATATCTATTTACTTCCACAAACACCACAATTTTTATTTACCTCACAATCTCCAAATTCCTGCTTTTAATACTCTAATAAATCCTCAAGAGGCGCTGAAATAATCTCCGCGCTTTTACGCACCGGTGTTTTAACAGAAAGTACGAACGACATCGCCATTGTTAGTAGCGTGAAAGAAATTCGGCTTTTAATAAACTTGCTTTTAAAATTTGCAAGTAACGAGACGCGTTTCCAAACAAGCAGCGGTTGCGAATGACGCAACGCATCTCCACACATCTCTTCAAGTAGCTGCGTTCAGAAGTCGAATTCGTTTTAATGAATCGGTTCGTTCAGGCAGTTCATTTCAAAGAACCGGTTCATTAAGGAGTGATACATTCATTGATAATGTGAGATCCTGTCACGTTAAAGCAAAGTGCGCACACTTGTTGCTGAGGTAAAAGCGTTTGAAAACTACGATTCCTGCGCAAAATTACATTTGTTCATCCACGCTGTTAAACTGTATGAATACTGTGATCTCTGCGTATTCATGTAACTCAATAGGTATAGCTTTGCATTAGCAACGCAAAGGTCAGGGGTTCGATTTGTGATAAAACATTTACGCACTTTACGCATAGATGTGCACGTGTAAATATTCTGCCTTCTGATGATTTGTTACATGTGATGCCAGAATAGATGTCATTACTAATATTTATTTAATGTGAATAATTTTAGAGTAAAATGGAGCAGTGTAACATTTGCTGTTCTTATGAAAGCTGTTCTAAATTCATCTTCTCCTCTGGCTGCATACAGCCAAATCTACGCCTACATAGATCTGAACCTGTGTCTTATACGGAGGATGTACGCAGGATACCAGACGCCCACTTTCTATCATCCTCTGCAAACTATAACAGAGCAGGAACACACATTGAGATCAGAGAAGTATGTGAGAACATGCATCAACTATTTTAGTTTTCATTTACAGAAGTTGGTTTCTAAGCAATGCATATGAAGAATAAGAGCATGCATGTCATCATTAGGCTGCAAAAAAGTCACAATTACAAAGTTGACTCACAAAGTTAAGAAAATGTATTCAAAACATCTCCAAATAAGTCCATTAGACTATAAGGCCAAGAAGAACCTCAGGAACACAAAAGCTGATGGGTAAAATCAGCTTCATCCAGGCCAAAAGCAGAAGTGTTGTTGAAATACAAACAGTCATGGTTTAGATCCTCATGAGCAAAGTAATTTTTAGGCATTTTCTGTCACGAATAGATGTTTCATAGATTTTGTGAAGATTTCTGAAGGGGTTAAATGTGAGGAAAGTTTAATAAGAAGGGAATCAGTCGAAACAGATGCTTGTAAAAACTGGAGCCTGTTAAACAGAAACAGATGATAAACAAAAAAGTGCAAATTACAATCTTATAAATACAAAATCATGTCACAACTTGCATCTCAGCATGATGCTTAAAGGAGCATTTCACCCGTAGAAACATTCATCTTAATTGAAAGTGTGTCATATTTGTAGTCGAAATGTAACATACATTTCGAATTTGGTGCCTATTTGACCGAGAAAAAGGGTGTTTGTAGTCTCACCCCCTCAACAAAGACATTGCACTTCCTTCTTTCAATGATGCAAAATGATGATTTTTACATCATTGAAAGAAGGAAGTGCAACACTGAAATCTGTATTTCTTCTGTCTCAGCGGCAACTGAGAAAATGATGCATGACCATTCAAAAACATGACTGGGGTTCTAACTATTCAAAGCTTTATGCAAATGGATGAAGTGTCCCTTTAAAGACATGAAATACAGGAGGTTCACTAAATAACACCTCTAAATGATATGGCAAGCATCTCTCTCAGATAAAGGCAAGGGCAGTCCTGCGGGATTATGGGGGATTAGTGATATGTCTTTCCATCCCAAAATAGCAGCATACTCATAAATCTCAAAAATTGGTAGTGTGTCAATCTGTTTTGTTTTAAAACAAATGCAAATAGATTGAAGACTAAAGCTGAAAGATTTCTAGATTTGAAAATTACTCGATTTGACCAAATCCATAAGCATAAGAATTAAACTCACCAAACATTATTTTGATAAAAACATGGAGATCCTCAAATCAAATCAAATCAAATCATCAGGCTTGTTGATGAAAGCTCTATTAAAACTTCCTAAGTGAATAAAATATCACACTGAAACAGAAAGACTTATTAAAAAAACAAAAAAAACATGAATGTATTAAATCAATAATAAATGTCCTAAAATTGCTCCAGGGTGCCATCTTGTGGTATACACGTGTCAGAATATAATAGAAATGTGACTTTTTCAAATTGTTATTAAGCATTTATTCAATATCCACCCATTGAAACTGGATGGCAACATGTTAAACACCTTAGCAACTGCATAGCAACGTCCAAGCAACCATGCACAACATCCTGAAGCATCATTTCTAATTAAAAATGTATTCTTATAAAGGAAGAGAATTTGTATGTTAATGTCTTAAATGAAAATCAATCTGTGACCGACTCTTACAGACAAATAATGGAGGTAAAGCATCACTAATGCAACTCAGTTTACTGGATAAAAGTTGCACATCATGTTCTTCAACAGTTGCCGTGGCGACCACTAAACAATTAGACGGTCCATGTGAAGCTGGTTCATGGTTACTATTAACAACAGATACATGCATATAATAGTAAAGCCATACCTATACGTATATAGAGAAATTACAAATATTTCATTAAAACAGGAGTACGTTGACCTAAAGTCAACTTGGCCTCATCTTGAAGTCAGATTTGTTAATCATTTTTATATTTTTTGACAATGCAGTAAATACTTATCCATAAGGACATACAGTATATTTGCACATCATATAAAGAGGACACATAAAAACATTGCATCAATATTTACAAGTGTGATGTCTATATAAAAACTAAATCATTGAAAAAAATATGTAATTCTGCATATTAATCCTGAATGATTCATTTCACCCTTGCATATCAAATTTCTATACCACTTCAGTAGCATTGATAAGAGAAAAAACTAGAATACTTGAAACCAATGCAACTTAACATCATTCACATTAAATGTCAAGATTATTAATTGTGCATGCGTGTGTGCAATGACAGGTCACAAACAGGAAGTCCACAGTTAGTGAAGCCAAACCTGTGAAGCACACAAGACACATCCACAGTTTCTTTCTTTCACTTGTTGTCATGGTGATGGCATTGGTGGTGGATTGAAACTACGCCATCTCACCTTCCGATCAACCTGACGACAGCACCGTGCATATACGCAAGGTGCCGGCTATTTCAGACCCATCAAATTTCATTATTTCAATAGAAACAAATGCAGATGTTCTTAAACAAGGTGTTTCATTCAGGAGCTTCCTGTTTGATACAGAGACTGAATCTACTTATCCTTGAGTTTCAATGACATGATGCATGCATGAGATACAGACTACATTCACATCAGGCAGACACTTTTATCCAAAGAGACCTAAAACAGCAAGGAAATGCAATAAAGCGGCTGATATTAGACATGTGTGTGTTTGTGTGTCATCTTACAAGTGTGAATCTCATAAATCTGGTTAAAACATGTTTAACCAATTTAAAAAATAAATATATGAATATATATCCATTACAAAAACAAATTTACAAAATTGTACAAATACAATTCTGTGTTACATACTTAAAAATCTATTTTAGGAATAACAAGAATAAAAAAACAATAGTTGCACGACACCAATGACAATTTGGGGAGAAAATGTCCTTTTTGCACATTTTAAAATGTGACATGAACATGACTCATGAGATAAACCCACAATTAACCTTAAAATATTCAAATAATCTTGTCTTAAATTATTTCTTAATGACATTAAATTGTCGATTCTGTATTGAAAGTTCAAGGTTATTTAAAGTCTGTTTCTGCTTTCTTCTCTCCCGCCCAGCCTGTTTCTCTGAGCGTATGAATAATGCACATCTCATTGTTGCTTAGATCCGTTCAACTCATGCCTGTGTAACACATTCACAGTCAAACGCATTTACACTACAGTCAGACAGACAGCTGGTGACACCGGCCAAACAAAATCAATCACAGCCTCCATCTGAAGCCATCAGATTCTCTTCATGATTAGACGGTAAGAACAAATCTTCTCATTTCTTACTGTATTTACTTTTTTTTACATGAATCAGAGTGATATTGGCAAATAGATTTATTTAATTTTTCAATGTATGCAATCTAAAATCTCAAAGTTTAAATGCCATTGAAGGTTTGCTTACCTTCTTATCAAATGTGCAGTGGTATGTGTGTAATACTTCTGTCTTTTGCTTGATGGCACAGAGCCACGCTGAGCGCTCTGAACCCCGATCAGAATAGAAACACTCATGCAACCTCTTAAAAATCTCAAGTGTGCACTGAATCTGATTTATCATACATCATGATTTCACATACATCACAGACTGCCGTAATAACAAATGATTTTGTGACTTTCCTGTCTGTGCTGAAGATCAGGAGAGGCCAATTCAGGTTTTATTTGTCTGTACCCTGACACATGGAGCTTGGTCCCAGTAGAGTTGGGTAACGCTGCAGAACATCGCTGACAGGGCAGAAGTCACAGCCGTCGTGTCCTCCATGGTAACAACGGGCAGATGCTCATAACTTCTCATTTAAACTCTATATACTGGATGATCTTATTATGATACCTGCACAGAAAACATATACAGTGTGTAATACTCACAACAAGCACATTATTCTAAATTTGTAAACTTTTATAAGAGTTTATATAAAGCGGTTACAGTGCACTGCAAAAAATGATTTTCAAGAAAAAATTTCTTAGTATTTTGTCTTGTTTTTAGTAAAAATATCTAAAAATTCTTAAATTAAGATGCTTTTCTTGATGAGCAAAACGACCCAAGAAAATATTTCTATTTTTTAGACCAAAAATTTCAAATTTAATTGATTTTGTGCATAAAACAAGCAAAAAATCTGCCAATGGGGTAAGCACATTTTTCTTGAATTTAGTGTTTAAGAAACATTTTCAAGATTTTTTGCTTACCCCATTGGCAGATTAACAAAATCGCTTAAATTTGATATTTTTTGTCTAAAAACTAGACTTATTTTCTTGGGTCGTTTTGCTCCTCAAGAAAAAGCATCTTAATTTAAGAATTTTTAGATATTTTTACTGAAAACAATACAAAAAAATTCAAGATTTTTTTTTCTTGAAAATCATTTTTTGCAGTGTTGTCTTTTCAAAATAATTTTTATTTAATGACATTCATTAAGAATTTAAACAGAGTTGGTTGTTATTTCAAAAGGATAATGTTGGGTGAATGCACTGCAAAAAAATTTGTCTTTTTTTTCAGTACAAATATCAAAAATTTCTTAAATCAAGATGCATTTTCTTGATGAGCAAAATGACCTAAGAAATTAAGTCTAGTTTTTAGACCAAAAATATCAAATTAAAGCGAATTTGTGCTTAAATCATCAAAAAAATCTTGGGGTAAAGAAAAAAAATATTTTAAGAAAAAGTTTTGCTTGTTTTATGCACAAATTTGATATTTTTGTCTAAAAACTAGACTTATTTTCTTATTTTGTTGTTATTTTGCTTATCAAGAAAATTAATCTTAGTTTTAGACTTTTTTAAGATGTCAAATAATTCTTTAGTGTCCACAGAGTACATATGTGAAGTTTTAGCTCAAAATACCCCACAGGTAATTTATTATAACATGTTAAAATTGACACTTTGTATGTGTGAGCAAACACGGATCGCCATAATGCAAACACTGATCGTGATAATGCAAACACTGATCACCATAATGGCAGTTTGTGGAAATTGAAACTCAATTATGCTGTCAATAATTATTTCTTTCTCTCTCTCTTTCTGTGCACTAAATGGCAGTGCCATGGTTGGATAGTGCAGATTAAGGGGCGGTATTATTATAATAAGATCCCCTTCTGACAAGTGGAGCCAAATTTCAATGATCTATTTTTTCACATGCTTGCATGGAATGGTTTACCAAAACTAAGTTGGTTGATATTTTTCACACTTTTTAGGTTGACAGAAGCACTGGGGACCCAATTATAGCAAAAGTCAGATTTTCATGATATGTCCCCTTTAAATTTGATATTTTTAGCTCTAAAAACTAGATTTATTTTCTTAGGTCATTTTGCTCATCAAGAAAATGCATCTTGATTTAAGAATGTTTAGATATTTGTACTAAAAACAAGACAAAAAATACTAAGTAAGTTATTTTTTGCAGTGTTCTGGTAAATCAAGTCACTTTTTGGCATTATTATGTTAGTTATGTATGTCTTTATTTTCATTTCATTGTGTATATAACAAACTTCTCCTGAAGCAATTCACTTTGCATCATTAAAATATAATAACAATAATTTATGTTGCGTTAAAATAAGCATAGTAAAAGTAAAACTCTCTAAGTTATAAAGAAATTTTGTGTGCATAATTTATTTAAATTCAGGCTCATGAGTGTCATGTTCAGTTATGGACAGATACAGCTTTACGTTTTCATTAATGTACATCTGCATCATTAGTATGCACATTATAAACAATCATGCACATTAAAAACAAGTGCAAATAAAGTAGACTTCTTTAAGATATAGGACCCTAGATTATAAAACGGCGTCTTTACCCACTTTACATAAGCAGCTGTAACTGTCTGCCGCTTGACTTGACTGTAATTGAAATGCTTTATAAACTCCAATCAGGGGCGTGATGTTCTGCAGACAGCGCTCGGAGAAACTAACATCAAGGACGGCAAACACAATGAGCTTTAGAAAGATGTAGCTCCTAAAGAAAGCATGAGGGAGGTCGAGCGTCGAGAAAGACATGAGCTGCCGAGAATGTTGCCTGGCAGTAATAGCAAACAATAAATCCAAGGTCTCTGCCTCGGTTTATTGAATTTGGCTTTTCAAAAAACAGACGTACCATGAAGAGGAAAAAATTTAATGCTAGGGGAAGACAGCTTGTTGCTAAGCAAAAATAGATAGATAAAACCGGGGACGTGGGGATGGTAGGACAACTTATCTAGTACGTGATAACAAATAGACCACAATGTGATCATTCACTTCTATTCTGTAGGTGTAATGTGTGTAATTCAGCATAACCAGAGTCTTCTATCCATGAATGATAGCAACATAAAAAACCTAACACAGGCTTTGTTATGATTCACAGGCTTTGTTATGGCTGTAGCCATGATCCCCGTCAAGTGTGATTCACAGTGAACTAGACAATTATGGACAACACACAAGTGGTCAACGTTGATGGCAACTCCTTGCTTAAGGCCGTCCATCTGAGCAGGCTGCGTCTCACACGTCTACTACTAGAAGGTGGCGCTTACATCAACGAGAGTAACGAACATGGGGAAACGCCCCTGATGGTCGCCTGCCGAAGTAGACCTGCAGATTTACAAAGCGTTTCAAAGGCTAAGATGGTTGGATATCTGCTTGAATGTGGGGCTGACCCAAACATCCAGGACAAGAGCGGGAAGACGGCGCTCATGCATGCTTGCTTGGAAAAAGCTGGAGCAGAGGTAGTGTCCCTGCTCCTGGGTTACGGGGCAGACCCGTGTCTCGAGGACCGTATGGGTTCTTCGGCTCTGATATATGCCATCAACGCCAGTGACAAAGAAACGCTTCAAATGTTGATGGATGCCTGTAAGTCCAGAGGAAAAGAAATCATCATCATTACCCCTGACAAACTAGCATGTGGAAGGCAATATCTTTCCATTCCTCAACCTGCCTCAACAGCAGAACAATGGGATTCCACCACAGCTCCTTGTGCTTCTCCTTCGGATATTGACCTTAGTACGTCGCCACAGGGGACTCTTTCCTCAACCCGTACAGAGGATAAGTTCTTCTTCCAGGACGTCCAAAGCACAACAAACTCCCAGCCAACATCTCCTTCCCATCAGCCATTCCTGCTGAACAGTCGAGTAAATAAACTCCATCACCTTCAAAGACTGCATTCCGAGCCTTGGATGAATATTCCGCAGTCTTTCCTGGCCCAACAACATACCAAAGGTGTTTCTCCAACTAAGGAACCCCCTGACATCAAACCAGAAGAAATTAATTTCAGAATGAACAAACTTGATTTTTGCAATACGCCAGTCTCGCGACACTGCAGTGTTGATCATAAAGAATCCAACTCTTTCAAGGGTCATAGGAGCTGTACCAACGTTCAAGAGCTCAGACCTGAAGGAGCATTGAGTCGTAACATGTCCTTTGATAGCTTATCATCCCTGCACTCTCTTTCCCATCCCAATCTTCATAGCAAAAGCAGTGCAGAAGCTTTTCAAGCAGAAAAAATTCCACATTTTTTGCCACATTTGGCAAGGTCCAGTCTCCGTAATATCATTCAGAGGAGGAAACTAGGAATGGACCAGTACAGCTCGGATTCCCAGCTTTCTCGAACCCACACCCACTGTCCAGAAGACCATAAAGGACATTTAGAAAAGAGAAGATTTGTTAAATCTCAGTCTCCTTTGTTGGTAGACTCAAGAGAGTCTCTTGAGAACATGCACAAGAAAAGCCCAATCACCTATGAGCGTCGGGGCTCCGGGCCGCTTCTTTTAGATCCCATCACCCATCCTCGTGTTGGCTTCCTCCCTCCGTTGAACCAGCACACCCCGATCCCAAACATTGCAGGAACCAGCAACAAAGCGGCTAGTGGTGTAGTGGCAGGACCGAAGCCCAGTTTTTCGTCCGTTCCTGCAGGCTTTCCCAAGGATCTCAAGACCCACAGGCTGCTGATGAGGAGACACTCGATCCAAACTGAGCAGCTCAAAGGACTTGGTGAAATCTTTGGTCATTAAATGGTTATTAACTATTACAAACCATATGACTGTAACTAATTCACACAAATGCAGAAAAAAATGCTTTGCTTGTTGATGGACAGATCACAATTGCGGTATAATCCTGCATCTAAACTTTGTGATTATGAGATGAACATGTGAATAAGCTCAAACATTATACATGCAGTTAAACCAAAACCAGTGACCAGTGTTTCCCAATCCCGGTCCACGAGGACCCCCTCCCAGAATGTTTTAGATGTCTCCTTATTTAACACACCTGATTTAACTCATCAGCTTGTTAGGGAGACGTGTTAACCATGTTGGAAGGAGGCTGATAAGTTTCTGGGAAGGGTCCTCAAGGACCAGGATTGGGAAGCACTGACAAAAAAAGGAAAACTTTTGCGAAAACTTGAATGAAAATAGTGGTTGACTAAGTAATGGTATAGAAACTTGCAAATACAACATACAAATGCTTTAAGTCACTGTGTTAAGTAAATACCTTTGCTTGTGTGTTGTGTTTGATGTTCACAACTTTCTAGAAAAAAAGATTTCTTTTTTACAGAAAACATCATCTTCATGGGTATAACAACCAAGAGGAGCGTTTTATTGATCAGTTGGGGTAATGAAGTAAAAAGTAAAGGTGCCATAATGGTTCTTCACAGTGATACCATTGAAGAACCATTTTTTTATTATAATCTAAAGATCAATCTGAGACATTTTGTAAAACAGAAAATGCTCTTAGATTTTAACCCCTTAACTGGTGCTGTCCTGTGAGCAGGGCACCCGAGTTTCAATTTGAATATATAACGACAAAGTATATATTGTTGGAAAGGTCTAAGAATTTAGTTTTTTATTTTAAAACCTTTTGGCAGCAATAATAATGCAGTGACAGTAATTTATTAATATGTGACAAGAGTATGCAGCAAACATTGACACCTAGTGGGCGTTGTTGGTAAAACCACTAAAAGTAAAACAAAAACCTCATTTTTTATGTATAAAATATATTCCTTATGGCGTAGTGACGCACCTTTATTGTTAAGAGTGTATGATGTCACTCATCTGGACAATTCATTTGTCTAATAGCACAAAAATAATACATGTAAAAAAGAGACAATTAATTTAAATATTTATCAAAATTTTATTCTACATGAGATACATAGAAATTAATGTTGTTTGAAGAACATCCGTAGGTCCCACACCAGATAATTCATCATATAAATCTGGTTTCATGAATAAATAGATATACATTATGCACACTGGTAATCTTAATAGATTTTTTGTAAAGCAAAATAATCGTTATGATTTTAATCAGTAACAGTGAGAAAATAATTTAACCTCCCAAATCTCTCACTAAGCCCAAACGTAAGGGAGCAGATGTTAAACGCCTCCAAACTCATTCCACAGACATTTCATCTTTTACATTTACAATCATGATCTTCTAGAAAATGTGTATTTATACATAACTGTATTTGGTTTGTGACATTCAGAGTCAATCAAATAAAATGAATAATCACGGTTTGTAACGTAAAGTATATCATCCTTAGGGAAGAAATATTAAAATAAAGAGAACAATCACTCGTCCTGTCTTTCATTTCACCGCCTGCAGAAAAGTGCATTTTCTACATTAAAGATTTAAATCTTGAAAATTAAGATGCAATACTTAAAATTAACTTGCCAACAAACATCATCATTCAGATCTTTTGCAGCTTTGTTTTGTAGTTGCAGGTTAAAGTTTAAGCTATTTGCAGGACCTCAGTCCAGTAAATAATGAGAAAAAAGTTTTATTGCATTTATAAAACTGCTACTTAAGATCAGGAACATCATCCAGCATGTTTTAAAAGAAAGATGTTTCCTTATAATCCTGAATTCCTGGAATTGTTGTTTCCAGATAGGATTTTGCATGCCAACTTGTTTGCGCTGAACATTTTTGCACCATCAAAAATGTGTAGTGTTAATAGACAGGGCTGTTTATCAGTACGTCCATGCTCAACAAACAACGTGGTCTTTCTTTAATGGAGTAGTGTGAAAAAAGGAAATAAATGTTAAAGCATGTGTCTATGTAAAGGCGTTCTTCCTTTTTTCTGTACTTCTCGTATTTAAATGCAGTGTTAAAGTAAAATTCGAACAATGTTGGGATTATGATACTTGATTCTGCTCCAGATTCAAATCAATATTTTTGGGCTGACCATTTGCAAAAAGTAATTTCAATGCCCTATCAAAAATATCAGCTTTAGTCAACACATGAATCTGTTCCAAAAATAGAATTTAAGCTTATTAAAAGCTTAATGGACTTAGCAGATGATCTCATCTATACGATTTAAACAAACTGTGTTTCTTATCCTCTATGTATTTTATACAGTAAGAGTGAAATTATGTTTTTTTTGTACAAGAATCAATACAAAGAGTCCTCATATGAACTTGTCAGCTCATCGTACGGTAATGCTGAATTATGACAGATGGAAAAAACACACCGCAGATTGACGATTCTTGCCCAGGAAAGACGGACTATGTATAGTTTGTTAAATGCAACGCATCACATGCTCCTGTTTGCTGTGTGCGCAATCACGTATCGATTATAATTCTTAGTATATCTGACTTTATAGTCATACAAAAACCAGCAAACCAGCATTTACCTGACAGACACGGTCGACATGACCAGAGACCTGATCCTCTTGCCACCAAATCCTCATGACTTGTTTGTTTTAACCTTAAATACCAAGTTGTCGAATTTCTCCAAAGTGCTTTTTCATTTCCTTGAAAATCCATCAAACACTATAGCGCAAATATCAAGGCCCGTCTCTCCACACCTAAAGTTCATCCTAAAGGTCCCACACTGGATTAAAGATGTCAGCAGCTTTTAAATGCTCAGAGTGATGTAGAAGAAAAACTCCATGTCCAAAGTCTGGTGAGGGACGCAGGAGCTTCCTCCATGGATAACGGGAATCAAAGCTCCGTCTAAATCATTCATATACTTCTGAGGCAGGAGACGGCCCCCGGATCCGGCCTGGTACTCCACCTACAAAAACAACAATGAATGATTATCATGCCTACAAACTTAATCTCAGTCACATCCTGCGTTTCCATTACCGTTTAAATTGCGCAAATTGACATTGCGAAAAATATTGCCAAGGGAAACGCGTCAATTTTGCTTAAATGTTTTTCCGCTCACACTAGGTGGTTTTTCAGGCAATTTGGAAAAGGTGTATTTCGCAAAACTGCAATTTTTCTGGTCACCTGATGTACGTACACTCACCTAAAGGATTATTAGGAACACCATACTAATACTGTGTTTGACCCCCTTTCGCCTTCAGAACTGCCTTAATTCAACATGACATTGATTCAACAAGGTGCTGAAAGCATTCTTTAGAAATGTTGGCCCATATTGATAGGATAGCATCTTGCAGTTGATGGAGATTTATGGGATGCACATCCAGGGCATGAAGCTCCCGTTCCACCACATCCCAAAGATGCTCTATTGGGTTGAGATCTGGTGACAGTGGGGGCCATTTTAGTTCAGTGAATTCATTGTCATGTTCAAGAAACCAATTTGAAATGATTCGAGCTTTGCAACATGGTGCATTATCCTGCTGGAAGTAGCCATCAGAGGATGGGTACATGGTGGTCATAAGGGATGGACATGGTCAGAAACAATGCTCAGGTAGGCAGTGGCATTTAAACAATGCCCAATGGGCACTAAGGGGCCTAAAGTGTGCCAAGAAAATATCCCCCACACCATAACACCATTGCATTAATGAGAAATTGAACAGGTGTTCCTAATAATCCTTTAGGTGAGTGTAAGTCACATAATCATTATTTGAAGAAGACATGTTATGAACTAAAACCTCCCATAAACCACTCAATACATGTCTGCTCCCAGGTATAAGAGGCTTTCCTTGCCATTAATGTCTGGATAACACTCCTACATCTCTTTTGATTTAAAATAATCTACTATTACCTCCAAAAAACACCTATACGTTACTGCTCCTAAGGCTTTCCTTGGCATTAATGTTTGGATAAAACTCTATTTTCTTTTAAAGCCATGCCAGGTTCTAAGGCTATATTCATGATGAGAATAAACTTTTAATTATATTATAATGTAAGACTAGAAAAGATGTTTAAAATTCATTTAATCTAAAAATTGTAGAACTATGTTTGGATTAACTTTATGAAAAACTTTTTACGTTAAAAATAATGCCTAGTGCAGTGGATATGATATTAGTAAACCTACCAACATCAGTTCATCGTGATGTTTGGAAAGACTTATCGCGAGAGGAAAAACGAAGTTTCAGTCGCATATCATCACTTAATGGAAACGCAGTCATTTTGCAGTAGTCATTAGTCAATATTTAGAAAATAACGCTAAAGTTTTGCACAAATCTGTGATGGAAAGTAGCTGTTAACAAACATCACCTCATGCAGCTACTCCAGTAAATTGTCATAATTTGAGCGTTAATTTATTGCACAAATATTGTTGAAAGTTTACCTTTGACACAGGACCTGTAGTAGGTCTTTTATTTTCTTGAACTACTTTAAATCATAAGTAGCTTCCACAACACTGCCGTTTAATTCATTATTATATGCAAAAATAACCAGTACCATATCAGAGTCAGTGGAGACTCTGAGTGCGAGGCGGTTGATCCCATTGGCCATGAGCACTGAGAGATGCGGACAGAGAGCCGCACAGCCTGCCGTGGCGATCTCTTTCTGGAACTGAGCAGATGACGTGAGGATGGCAGATAGTGATACATCTGAGGACTTCAGCAAATAGAAGACCTGATGGAGGACAGGAAACATCAAGACTTGGGGTGTAATGATAAACGTGCAATTTGCTTGCTATGCTTTTCAATTAACTATGATGAAATGCCTCTACATCCAAAAGCCAGAGGGCGCTCTTGGGCAGAAACTCAATATGCGCCGCAGAAAAAGGACCATTTACACACGCAGCTCCTGGAAATGGCTAAGCATATATTTATATCGCTGTTCTTTAAAACTTTTAAGGTATTTTTATGATAATAAAGAATATTTATAATGATTATGTTTGACGAGTGTTGCTTTTTCAAATGCATGTTATAAACGACTCAGATTGATAAGGACTTCCTACTGATCAAACAGCCATAATACATGAAAGCTGTGCATAGGGTTGCAAAATTCAGAGAATTTTTAAGGTTGGAAACTTTCCATGGGAATTAACAGGAATATATGAGAAGTAATGTGAATAAACTAGGATTTTGAAAAATTGCAGAGATTCAGAATAGATACCGCACAGGCATTATTAGTGTGTATCGCGATTTATCATTACACCCATAATAAAGACACGTGAGCATGCATTTCCAGCATTACGAATGTGACATTCGCAGTCAAAACTTGAAATATAAATTCTCATAGAATGCATTTGTTGCCAATATACTAAACCATCAGTTTAAATTTTCCTACACCAATGATGATAGCCCAGACATCAGTAAAAATATCACTCTATACTCAGTCTATGTTTTCCATATTAGATAGGAAAAAAAACATTAAAGGTGCAGTGTGTAATTTTTAAAAGGATTTCTTGACAGAAATGCTAAATAATAAACAAAACTACATTATAATAAGTGTGTATAAAGACCTTTTACCAATGAACCATTATGTTTTTATTACCTTAGAATGAGACATTTTTATCTACATATACCGAGGGTCCCCTTACGTGGAAGTAGCCATTTTGTGCCACCATGTTTCTACAGAAGCCCTTAACGGACAAACTTTTTTATTAATTTGTCTCTGTCAATGACATGTTTTTCCGGTGGTGGCTACTGTAGCTCCTCTATGCGTTTCAAAAGCGAGGGAAGAGCAGTGGACTGAGTCATTGGTTGCAATTCGCAACCTCACCACTAAATTTCCACACTGCACCTTTAATGCATCATGGACGTGCCAAAAAAAGTTTTTGTGAGACAACATACTTTGTAGAAATTCTTAATTAAAAAGGCATAAACCAGAAGCAATAATACTTAAAAAAATTTAAGAAAAGGATGGCTCTTCAAAGAACATTTAATATTTAATTTTGTATGCACATTCATGAGGAAGAAACAGCATTATGGATGTGACATTTCTTACCTCAGTACACCTGATGCTCCGGCCGTCCAGCTCAAACTCTGAATCCTGTCGAACCCTGACGCTGGACACACCATCCAGAGATCTGCCATCTATAGGACTAGTGACCCTGCAAATATATGTAAACAAAGTGTTTTTTTTTCTCATTTAGGGGATGTAAATTTGGTGATATTGCTGGAATCAAGATCTATTACTTGAGATAAATACACAAGGCACATGCTGCAGACCCTCACATATATCTAACATACATTAAACAATAACACAAAATAAGATGCAATGCACAAATATGGTTAATGATTAAGGAAAATTCAGTGTACTTTAATAACTGGAGTTCATTAAATCTAGAAAAGAGATTGAAGGTCACATGCAGCAATGGCAAAAGAAATCATGATTAGCACAATATGGTGGATATTTATTTACATGAAGCATCTGCTAAAAAAGCATTATTACCCAGTGTTGATGGGTGCGGTCCAGTCAACCCAGCGCACAGTAACATTTTCTCGCGTCTCTTCGGAGTCTGCTTTTCCACAGGGGATCTGAAAATCAGCTTGGTCCCTGAGGGCCTGTCGCAAACTCTCCATAGTCTCAGGAGGAATCTGCACCATTAAACCGTCTGAAGATAAAAACACATTGAGTGCAACATAACGAGGACTCGTCGAGAGAAACAGAGCACATTTAGGTACGAAAGCATTTACCTTCCACGATGCTGGATTTGGCAATGAATCCCGATGAGGCTTTTAGAGCCCCGTTGAAGACCACAAAACTAGCTCCGGTCACTGTGAAGATAAGATGTTAAGCAGAAAGAAATTTAGTGACTTTAAGTGAAAGTATAAAGGCATTTTCACAGCAGTAAAGAATCCATCTAACCTAAGTTTGTCCCAAACAAAGTATCAAGTGTGAAAACATGGTTTGGCAAGTTGAGAAATTCAAAAATCTTTTAAAAAAAACTTGTTTTAAAAGGTTTATTTCAATGTACACTGCAAAAAATTATTTTCAAGAAAAAAATGTCTTAGTATTTTTGTGTTGTTTTCAGTAAAAATATCAAAAAAATCTTAAATTAAGATTTTTTTTCCCTTAATGAGCAAAACAAGCAAAAAAAATCTGCCAATGGGGTAAGCAAAAAATCTTGAAAAATGTTCTTAAACACTAAATTCAAGAAACAAAATCTAGAAAAACATTTCTTAATTTAGCTTGTTTTATGCACAAAATCACTTAAATTTGTATTTTTGGTCTTAACACTAGACTTATTTTCTTAGGTCCTTTTGCTCATCAAGAAAATTCATATAAGAATTTTTAGATATTTTTACTGAAAACAAGACAAAAATACTAAGAATTTTTTTCTCCTGAAAATCATTTTTTTGCAGTGCACATAGTGTACTTAAATACATAAAAAAAATACAAAAAAATGGTGCAAATGTATTTTTTATGAACCTGAAAATGTAAAATGGTGCAACCGCCAATTGTGCCAAATAATGAGAAATATTAAATATTTTATCCACCTTGATGGCATGTAAGCAAAATCATCAAAAAATCATTTTAAAATATAATTTTTATTAGTTATTTCTAAATGTAAATATTAATGTGTTTTTGTCATATTTGTCCTGACATATGCTAAAAACAGCTCTGTTTTCTAAATAATCTTTGACAAATGATGTAAAAATGTATGAAAAAAAATCATATTACACTAAACTAAATGATTATATTTTATTCTACATTTTATACGAATATATAAATATTTTCATTTAAAAAAAATACTAGTTACACCAATTGACACAGACCGGTTACACCACATTGACATTTTTGCAATTATCCCCCAAATATTTTTTCAAAATGAAATAAAACCAGAAATTGTACACTTGGTCCTCAAAAAAGAGAATGTATGCAAGAAATCTGCAAATGTATTTTGAGATTTTAACCCTTTTACATTTTATTGAACCATACAGACACAAAATAATTAACGTCACAACAAAAGATAATCGGGCTGAATTTGGGCCAATTTTCCCCCTTTCGACAATCCTAGGTAAAGTCCCGATCATCTTTGTGGTTGAACCGATTATCTTATCAGATTTTCCTATGGTGTGCGTTTGTTGAGATTGTCTGAAGCATGTCGGCAGCGCTCCAATCGGAAATCGTAAACGATTTTTACGATCAAAAATCCTGTTGAGGACACACACACGCACACACTGTAGATGGTCACGTTAAACAAAATGATACCCAATCAGAGAGCGAGCTGATGAAAGATGAAACCATAACAACAGCAGTAATGGCGCAGCAGGTATAGTCTAAAGTGAGATGGACATCCGAGATGCAAAAAGCAGACCCCGCATTTCTTTATGCCCGTCATGTTTGTTTACTGTGAAGTCACGTTTGACCACGAGAGACATCGTAAGACTCGCGTTGTTTGTGAACCTATTTGAAGGTAATTTGAAGATGTGGTGTGCTTTGATGATCAGAAATCCACACAAAACTGGTAAATCGTAATTTTTTTTCAATCATATCTGTGGTCTCTCACATTTTGAAAATCTTTTGGTGTGGCCCTAGCTTGACCTAACAACTAAGATAACAAAGCCACTGCCAATGTTGTTTAACTAGATGTTCAGCTGTGGATGTGTAACAACGCTTGACAAACCTCTCCTAGTTTTTCCTGGGACGCTGTTGGCTTGTGTCTGGTAGCTTCCGTCTTCATTCTGCAGGCAAACCAGATGAGAATCGGCCTCGGTGCTGAAACAGGCACCAAAGCTGACCACGTGTTCATTGGAAGAGTTCACCACCTTCAGCATCTACAACAGCCAGAATAGACGTCAGTGACATCACAGAGAACGGGGCCTAAAAGCGTTGTGTGATTCCGAACTCTGACCTCATTAAACCGGGATTTGGGGATGTCGATGAAGCTGTTGCCCGTCTCCATGTGCACCCTCAGGCTGTCCACCAATGGTAAACTGTACTGGTAATTCCTCAGGTCCTGTGTCAAAATCAGCCAAACACAAAAATGAACAAAGTGTGACGATCAAGAGACTTCCTAAAAACAAAAGACACACTACAGATCTGTGCCATTTCAAAATATCAATTTTGGCCTGGGGTGTTTACACAAAAACGCTTTCAACAAAAACAGAAAAGACTTTACGTGTATTGGCTGATCTGTCAAGAGGTTTAGTAAGGGTTAAATGTTGTGAACACGTACTGCGAGGAGGTTCATGATGGTGTGTCCGGTCTCTTTAAACACCGAGTCACGGAAACGCACGCTCACCAGCGGACAGGGATACACTGCAGAAAACAAACAACAGATCATATGATCAGGGGGCGGAGCCTAACAAACGTCACTCTCAGAGATACCACGAGCCAATATTAGATCTTCAGTTTCAAAGGCTAAATGTCCTCTCCAGCACTGTTTTTAAATATGCTGATGGGGGTTTTACCGTTGTATCGTGCCCCCAGTGTGAGCAGGAGTCGGAGAGGGAAAACTTTAGCCCAAGGCACCTCCAGCTTCTGTATCAAAATCCCACAGAGGAAAGAAGCCTCTGAGGGAAGATCCAGACCATCCAACGGCTGAAAGGTGTGCGAGAAAAACAGCACGCCGGCGTGATCTTTACTGCCCAGAAAACTGTCTGTGAACGTCACGTTACCGAGATGCTTGATGAATTTTCCTGTAAAGGGGAAACAAAAGTGTATAACCACCACAACACTGATTTAGAAGTTAAATGTTTTATGATAACAAGAATATTGTTCCACAAAAATAAAACTTAGTCACAAAAACATGTTTTGCTTATAAATCTGATCTACATCCTGTGAAATTCTGGTTAAAGTCTCATAATCTAATGATTTGATCTCAATCGTTAATTTCACTTTAATTTCAATCTTTGACATGACCTTGCTCCCTCAATACTAAAGATATCAAGATTATATTTTTATGGATGATTTTATGTAGAAATCAGTAAACCACAAAAAATGACTTCAGCTGGGTTTTTACACAACAGGGTCAGAAATAATCATCTTGCTCTTTAAAAAAAAAAAGAGTTTGACATCCTTTTTTGTTATAGGGGTGCAAAACTAACGCGAGGTTAGTTATAACATGGACTGTTTACATTGTTGCACAAGGTTGAGCGTTTTGGTTTTCCGGTATTTTTTTTCACGTGCCAAAAGATGATCTCCCGCAAATTATTGGAAATGAATAATGAGTGTTTTGGTGTCATGTAAGTAAATTTTTTCATCATATGTTTTTTTTTAGTTTCTAAGTTGGGTGTGCAAGATATCCAAATCACTGCTATGGTGGGCTTGAAAATATTTTGACCCAGCGGGGTTAATTGTAACACTGTGTTAACCCCTCAGCACTTCAGATATGAAAACCGCTAACGTTAGCGTAATTTTTGCTGTTTTAATATGGTGACCATACGTTCCATTCATTCCCGGACGCGTCCTGCACAGGATTTCGGGAGCGTCTTCCGGTAGTCGTATTTGTCGACCGCATACGTCATAGAGGATTATTATTATTATTACAGAAAAGCAACTGTTACATTTTAAGGTAAGAATGAAACTACGATTGTATGTTTTTTACTAAATGGCGTATTCGGTCAACAAATACGACTTCCGTAAGACGCACCAAAATCCTGGACAGGACGCGTCCGGGAAGAATGGCACGTATGGTCACCCTAGTTTAAATAGGCTACACATGAATGATTGCTGGCTGCCTGCCAACAAAATAAATGTGCCTGTCTTATCAAAAATTGTGTGTCAAATGTATTTTTGTTCATATATTTAATATTGATTGAAGGTTACGTCAAAGATTGAAATCATAATGAAATGAATGGCTAAAATCAGACTTTGAAGCTCATTATCTCAGAATTATCATCATAATTGTGCTGCTTTTCTCACATATTTAGACATTTGTATCCATTTATAATTGAATTATGGGCTGAATAAATGAATACAGTGTAGATACCCGTCTATTATAAACAGATATAAACAATATCCACTTCAAGTATATAGACAAAATAGTATTGAAAATATTTTAGCAAGTGTTACAACTAACCCCCTGCCTGTTACAATTAACCCCACCTATGGGGTAAGTTGAAACATTTGCACTTCTGTCACGTTTGGTGTAATTGTCCAAGAATGGTAAGAACTACAAACAAACTTCAAATGGTCATTTGTAGCAGAGATGTGTGTTGCTTGTGTAAAAATACAATTAATCAAACTCAAAATCAAAATATTTTTTGAATGATTGAACCAAAACCAAAAAGGGTTAGGTTTTGCCCCGCTCTCCCCTACTTTGAAAGATTATAAGTGATTTCAGGAAGTCTTAAGGGCTGTTTACATTATAATAAACAATAACCATATATTCTTATTTATTTTAAAGAGAATAGCGAAGTTCACACCACAACTATAATGATAAAGATCCAAAGTACGATATCGTTGGGATCACTTGCCAAGTGATTTTTTTAACCCGAATGATGAACGATAAACCAATGACTGCCAATCAAATCTACTTGAAACTAAAGTGCACGTGCATTTGACACTGTGGAGAAGCTGAGGTCCATTACAAAAAAAAACTCATGCGTCCAGTGCTGTTGCAGTAAAATTGACTTCATAAATGTTTTTTATTTAATTACAATGACTATATCAGAAGGTAAGATATTAGACAAACTAGATTCAATGTTCAGAGACCAGCGAAACGCAGTGTATTGAGGACATCTGCTGGTTATAGCCACTGTAAATGGCTTTTTAATGACATGTGAACAGATTAAATTAAAGGAAATATGCGATATTATAGTAAATGTTAAATCTTTTGCATGAGTACCGCACCCCGCAAGCTAATTAGAATAAAGTTAGCATTATCATTCGTTGGTGTGGATGCTAATTTAGTTATCGTTAACGTTATAATGTGAACGGCCCTTAAAACAGGAGTTTTATAAAAGACTCTCCGTATTGTGTGACACGCTGTACATACCTTTCTGTGCATCCTGGTATATACTAACATACAGGTTGAATATGTCTCTAGGCAGACTGTTCTCCTCTGAGAGACACTCGATTATAAACAGCAGCTCCTTCTGACCGACTCCCTGAAGACCATTGGAGCTGATACACCAGCATCTCCTCCCACAATCTACAACACAAACAGAGCCATGCATCACGTCTCAATACCATCACATATCTTGACTACTCAATATATCATCTTAAAACTTACACATTACAAGCTTGACATTCACGACTAAATTGGCGTTGAGCACAAAGGTCAGAGGTCTTGGACCTCCCTCCTCCAACAGCAAGAGTATTTGGCAGACGGCAGGTCGTTCCTCAACTAATAAATCTGAAAATGAACCCATTACAGAGAAAATATAACTGTATAATCTCATAACAAAACAGTGTCTCGTAGTATTTTGTATTATCAAGTAGTTTCACATTAGATTTGCTGTTTTCAAACTTTTACTGTCCAGTAAGTTCAGAAACACGATGATAATATATTTCCACATGTACCCTTTAAAAGTAATTACCTCCTTCATCCTCATCTCCTGTAGTAATGAGTAGTGGAGGCAAACCATCCTCATCCTCGGGCACCAGACTGACCTCTTTCTGTACACAGCCGCCCAACCCGGAGAGCAGGGTGTAGTCCCACTGGTCCCTGATAAGCGGACGGCTCTCCACAGCCGATCTTTCCTCAGAACTGTCGTCACACCCGTCAGGAACTTTATCATCAGGCTGAAACGCAGCAAATCAATGGATCACATTGAGGGTCGTAATGGGACATGAAGAAGACTGGTAAAGAGGATTTAGCTCTCTCACTCCAGGCGGTTCTGGAGTCACAGGGCTGGACTCCTGCGAGGTTCTCCGGGTCTGCACTGAAAGCTTCGTGGTGTCTGCTACCTCGCCGTTTGGCAGGATACCGTCAGCAAACCACACATGCTTCTGCTCGCGTGGAAAACCTGTGAGAAACACAAATGGAAAAATCATCAGGACCATTTTGAGATGGAGCACCAAATACATTTTTGGGACATTTTTAGGTGTGCTTAAGAAACAACGGTTTTGAAAGTACTGTGATTTGGAACGCTATGCATCACTTGCAAATTGGGATGCATTTGTTTAATTTACTCAGATTGTCTGACAACTTTGCGTCCCAGCTAGCAGTGCGGTGCGTACCGTCATTACCGGGGTGTTTGAGGACAGACACGGGAACCATGACGGTGGGGGGAGGCGAGTTGAGAGTGCCAGCGGCTCGGGCCTGCTGCATGGGCGGTATGGTGGAGCAGTACTCTGATGGGATGTTGGGGTTTGGACTGGACCCAGTCGGGCTCATCATTCTCTCATGGGCTTGAGCTGAGAGAGAGAGAGAGAGAGCGAGAGAGAGAGAGGTATTAAATGTATGAATTGCTTTAAAATTGCTTTACTTTTCCGCTAATGATGTAACACATCACAGCCATGTTACAAAGTGATATTACTCATATTACAGAAAATAAATACTCATTTTGCAAAATTCATTTAATGTTGCCTGCACGATATTGCCGAGGGGAATGCTATATGGGATAACTTGCTTAATGAAGTGGTGTGCAGTATGCGATGAGATATTGCTTTGGCGCAATGATTCAACTCTTCTTTTTGATAGCATTTAAAAGCTGAAAATGATATCATTAATTTACATGTTTCACATTTGTTCTGGCAAAAGAAAGCATTACTCTCTCTCTCTCTCTGTCTGTCTCGTCAGTCTCTCTGCTATCTACATCGACCTAAAACTTTGACTACACATAACATTTGAAAGTTATTTCAAACAGTACGGGCTGCATATTGCAATATTTTGGGTGATTTCGATAAATCATGCATCTATGTTGTCTTCAAAGATCAGATCTGATGCATTGATTGAAAGATTTTATTTTCTTATTAAAACATGAATTTGAGGAGAACAAAGGTTTTCCACAGATACTGACAGCCAATCATTTATCATTAGTTTGGTGGTTATATTAACTTGCATTAACTATATTCTGAATATTATTTCTTTTAGACCTAGTTTAGTTTTTAAATAAGCCCTTTGGGTTTTTTGCCTCTCCCTGCACAATATATGGATTTTATTTTTGTTTTGCATTGTATGTATTTTTGTATTTGTGTAAATAAACCAAACCAAACCAATAAAATTTTCTGAATTTTATTCATTCATATAAAATCACAATTAATAATTTTTTTTTTACATTTTCTATACACCGAGCTCAAATACATTGCATTTACCTGTTTTCTTTTGATTGCCAGGATATATCGGCCATGACTTTCGGCTGTTTTTAAAGTATCGGTCGATAGTAGCGCTGTGCAATTCATCGTTTTTTATTTTAAATTTAAATGTTTGATGCATACAATTACAAAAATAAGATAATCGAGGTCAAACTCAAAGTATTAATTGCATGTTGCTGGACTGATGTGTTTGTAAGGCACTTGGAAGGCATCACTGCTTTGATACGTTAGCCTATTGCAATACTTACTTACCGTATTTTTCGGTCTATAAGCAGCAGGTTTTTTTTTCATAATTTGGCTGGTGCTGCGTCTTATAGTCAGGTGCGCCTTGTAAGTCAGTATGAATTCATTTTGACATTTATGAGGCAAGAGACAACATTAACGTCTACACAGAGTCCACCATATGCTGCTCCTGTATTTATGTAATTCAATGGATTCAGTGATGTGGAATGACGAGTATGTGAACTTCACGCTAGTTGGCTTGTTCGGTTAATTTAGCCTATTTAACCTTCCAGGTAAGTTCTGTATGCTACGGTTTATCGTTTAAATAACTTATAAAATTACTTTAACGTACAGACATCTATTCAGCCTGCTATTGTTTAGTTGAATAACTTTCCAGATTAAATGTCTGTTCTTCGGCTTGAATTTTGTGAAATAATATTTTAATAAACGCGATGTATAGTCCACTGTGACTTATACATGTTATTTCGTCTTAATGACGCATTTTTGAATGATGCGGCTTATAGTCCGGTGCGGTTTATAGTCCGGAAAGTACGGTAATAAAAAGGTTAAATAAATGCATGTTTCAAATCCACAGAATAATTGTGCTAAATAACCGTGATTATGATTTTGCCCATAATCGAGCAGCTCTAGCTGATAACGTGAAAAATAGCTTTTATTATCCGATACCGATTATTGGCCGATATATCGGTCAGGGCTCAACGCAAATAATTTTTTATCACTGGCCCCAATAAAAAAATGTAAGTGTCACATATGTAAAAATAATAATTTTAAAGTCATAAAATATAATTGTATACATATACTACAGACATATTCCAAGAAAAAGGCTCCCAACTTTACCTGTAAACTGACAGCAAATTGTGCAAAATATTGCATCGTTTCTTTTGTCGTGTTTTACCCAAGTAAATGTCTGCTTCAAAGATGTTAAATAATATACATTGATGAAAATGTATTTTAGTGACTGAGGGTGAAGCACTGGCCCGATCGGGCAAGTGACAATACATTTTACTGGCCCGAACATCTCTCACGCTTGCCTCTGACATCATGAGTGCATTACATATGAGCAAAATTTGCACTTAAAATTAAAATATTAATCTGATAGATTAAAATCAATGTTACAATTGTTGTTTCACATCGGACATGTAAACCTTAAGTTATTCATCAATCTATTGACCTGTAACCAAGAACCAGGGTATGATCAAAGTCCAAAATACAAACACCATTAAACCCTCACATTTAAATAAACAAAAAAAAAACACAGTCATTTAACCTAAATCAGTGTTAAAATACTGAAGGGCATTCAGTGATACGTCAGTATAAATCTCCTCTAACTGACTCTGGCTTGCTGTGCATTATGTTAATGAAGGCTCATAGATGCTCATCGACCTGATTACACTGCCAAAGCCTGTGACACCCACAAACATGTCAGCTATACGCACCGAACCCTGAATATGCTGGCTCACTGTGAAAAAACGGCTACGACAACAAAACCCCCAGGATAGAAAACCCTCGAGCCGAGTACAGACAGAACGTCCTTCACTTTAAGATAAATAACACTGGCACGACTAATGAAGACAATACAGAAAAGTTAAAAGTAGTCATTAAAACTTACATAAACCTACGCAATTCATGACCACATTATAGGTGCCATCTGAATTAGCTCAGCGTTTAGCTCAGTCACTGGCTTACCTCATCCCAATTTAACTCCAACCCAAATTGTCTTTCAGATTAATCACAGGTTGCATGTTAGTCTCCCAGGAGCGTGTTAGCGCGTGCCGAGCGGAGGAGAAAGTGTTCCTCCCACGCGATGAGCGGCACATTCGGCATCTCTTATTCCGGACGGGGAGCGTCCCACTTCCTCAGACACACGCTGAGCTCCTGTCTGTCCTGTCTGTCCTGTTCCAATGTTGTGCGTAGAGGCGAGTGGCAAACGCAAGCTCGGCCTGTCAAACGCGTTGAGAGATGAACGAGGTCGTGTTTAATGGCTGCCCTGGGCTGAAGGAGGTGACGACAGCTACTGTCCTCTGATGCCTGAAGATAAAGAATGTGTGTCTCTCACTATTCCTTTAAAGCGGGGTGTGAGTGTCACATATACTGCACCAGGTGGGTCCTTTGCCCATCACACACAAAAACACACAAACACACATTCAAGGACATGCACCAGTGCCCTGGCTCCACCCAGCCCTGCACCAAACCCTGCGAGAGCTGGCTGGTGACTCGCAGATCTGACGCTGTGTGATGAATGTCCTTTTTAATGTGCAAATGGACGGCACGCTCGGCCACACAGCATTTGCCAAACTCTTTTATAGACCGTCCGGGACAAAACATATAAAGCCTTGATCTCCTCCATTAAATCAGCCCTTGAACAATAAAAGCACTTCAGATGTTTCATCTAGAAAAGTTGGTGATAAACCAACTTCTGATATCAGAGGACATCTCGGCCACTTGACTTTAAAAGCACACAAGTGCTGCTTATTGTACGATAACAGTACATCACATCTTTCATTTCCTTTAAAGGTGATCGTATAAATCTTATGAAAATAGGAAATAAAACTTGTTCATGGATCTCAAGTGTAAAAAGGTTGTGGGTTCAACCGCACGGTATACAGTTACTGATACAATGTATACCCAATGCATAAATGTAAATCTAAATGTAACAGAGATTAGTTAGGTGACTGTGAAATATTGCATAAGAGGTTGGTGATCATTATTGTAATTTTGCTAAATTTAAAGACCCCAGGCATCACATATAATCATTTATGTTTTTACCCAACTAGAATAACTATTCACAATAGATATTAACGCTAACTGCACTATTCCTCAGCCAACAGCCCAACTATGTTTACATCTCAGTTTGTATAGATCATAAAAGTTTGTCCCATGTATTTTCTCTGTTAAGTTTTTTTCTAGTGGCGAGGTTGCAAGTTGCAACCAACGGCTCAGTCCACTGCTCACCCATCGCTTTTGAAACGCATGGAGAAGCTACGATAGCCACCACCGGAAAAATGTCATTATCGGAGACAACTTGTCCGTTAAGGGCTTCTGTAGATACATGGTGAAACAAATTGGCGACTTCCACATAAGGGGACCCTCAGTGTATGTAGATAAAAACGTCTCATTTTAAGGTAATAAAAACATAATGGTTCATTATAAAAAGGTCTTTATACAGCCCTAAAAATATAGTTTTGTATATTATTTTGCATTTCTGTCAAGAGATCCTTTTAAAAATTACACACTGCACCTTTTTAACGTGTGATTGACTTGATAACAAGCCATTTACGTGATAGTTGGTTGTGCAACTATTGTTAGAGGTAAAACCCCAAAGTTGTGTACAAATGTTATTTAGTTCGAAATTAATCCTGCTTCTGTTGATTCCGGTCAATGTGCTTAAAAAACTTAACGGAGAAAAGTTTTTAACTTTTCCCTGCCATTGACGAGTATTTCCGGCTTTTCCACAACTAATACAACCTGGAAGTAACGCCTCACCTGAGAGAGGACTCTGTGGATATTTTTAAGGATCCCTCTGAAAGGGATCTCTATCAGAAGTTTTTTTTAAATCTCATGTTTTTGCTCACAATTTGGTGTTTTTAAAGAAACCTACCCATATTTGAAAGGTGATTGCAAGAGAACTAATGAAGGTAGGATGAAGCGTTTTTTTTATTTTTTGAAAGCAGAGGTTATTTTTTATTTGATATATTGCATGTTTATATATTTTAAGGAGAAAATTTTCTGGAAGGCATTAAACTTTTGTGAAAATTTTGAAAAATGCTGCCGCTGGCTGGCAACTTTTTAAAAAATTGGTGACGGAGAAAAAGTTAGCGTATTCATGCCTTGCGTTTTTTTGTAATCTGTATGAAATGGAGATATAATTACTTACTTAAAGGACTATATTAGCGTTTTAAAGAAATGCAAACATTAGCACAACATTAGAAATTAGTGAGTAGCCAACAGGATAATAACAAAACACAGTTTTATGTACACAATGTGCTTCTCTTATCTCAAAATTAGGTCATATGTCCCTTCTCATTTGAACAATCCATGATTTTTTGAGGTTCGTCGTCCTTTGGAAATTTATAAAAGGATGGTTTTGATGGCTGAATGACCAGCATCTTGGTACAAAACAGTAGGTTTAAAGCGCATGCTCTGGACGACCATCGCTCACAGCCTCGCTTTGGAACCAAGCGAATTGGTTGAGCTGTGTCAGGATGCTAAACCAAACGGCAATGTTTTAAAAGCACTTTTAGAGAGGATCAACTTACATTTTAAACAGATTACTGCATGTTAAACAGATTAAATATTTCCACATCCAAAACACGACACATTCCACCTTTAAGTATGTATAACAGGACAGCACTTGCACTAGGTTGGTGCTTTATATCTGCATATCTTTGTATGATATGTTATGTTTTGATCTTGCGATTGTTAAATGTCCTAATTTCTAACTAAATGTAGTTATTAATGCTTTTGAAATTATCCCAACTTCTTATTTGCAGTCAGACACACAGAATGCCACGGAGAATCAGGATACGGTAAACATAGATACAGTAAATGACAGTAATTTCCCACTCACCTTTCTGTATGGTAACATGACAGATGACGCAGACCCTGGCCTCCTTCTCAAGATACTTAAGTCTGCATTTACGGTTGCAGCAGCCTGCGCAGTACACCTGCAAAGCAGACGGCATTATTCAGTCAAACCTGCGAATGTCTCCAGTGTCCTTTTACCTATTTTCTTTACAGGCCAAATGTCTCCAGAATAACATTTCATTGCAGCTTTTCGAGCGAGAGGGAAACTGTATAGGCACTATAAATACACCCTGCTGACCTAGCAAATCCATTTCTATATTTAGCACCTCCGGAGAAGAAAAAAGCATTTAATGACGTCATGATAACAACAAGAGACTTCACACTGATACATACAATTTATGCTTCTGCTGTCTAAGGGTAACAGCTACGGGTTTAAGGCTTTCCTGAGGTTATAAATAAAAACAAAACAGCAGGATTGTATCACAGACCTTTGCTTAAAAATAAAGCGAGCTGACTGCATGGTAATTCATTGATTCACATTGCGGTTATTTTCCATTCACCTTCAAGTCACTTTCACAACTGAAGCAACATGAGATGCTAATTTACTAATAAACTTAAATCTGATTGGATGTGCACAACCTCATTTTCAAACGCTTTTAAATGCAACTGTGGCTAAACATTTCTGTATTTATGCACAGATTAGGTTGCGTGGCTGAATTATATTTATTATAATGGTGTATTCTGATTGTTATTGATCAAAATCTGATTTAACCAAAACCTCAATAATTTTTAACATAATGCAATAACATCAGACAGCATTATTCCATAAAAAAAGGTACGACGAAAATATTAGTAACGTTTGAACGCTCACCTTTCCACATGCCCGGCAATGATGTCTCCTCTTGGTAAAGGTGAACTTTTGCATACAATTCATGCAGTTAGGAGCTTCAGAATCAGGCACCCAAGGCGGCTGCTTCGAACCAAGACCTTCATCTGTTTTCCCCGGTTGATCCAGAGATGCTTCCCCATCTTCCAGTGGTTCTCCTGGGTAAGGCGGAGGCTCCGAGAGCTCATCGTGCCCATAACTGTCCTCGTACTGCTGATAAGAGGGCTGTTCACAGTTACTTGGATCCTGGCTGTGAGTTTGTGAAACCTGCGGGTCGGTCACGTCTGCTTCGGGTTGGATGGTTTTGTGTCTTGCTGATGGGGGCCGTGCGGTTTGGTTGGACAATTGCTTTGGTCTTGCCCCTCCGTAACTCAACTCTGGGCTTGGACAACAAACCGACTGAATCTCAACAGGGCTGGTTATGTTATCGTGGTTAACCGCCGGTGTGGAGTCTCTTACTGGGCTACTGTCCTGAGATGAAGAAGAAATATTTGAACCTTCACTCTCTTCCAAATATTGAAGCGATCCATCGCTCTCAGGTGACGCGAAAGAATCTACTTTGTAGCTTTGCAGTTCCCCGTCTAAAAAGGCGTCACCTTCCACATTTCCGTTAAATTCTGAAAAACCATCATCTACGAGATTTTCCGCGTCAGGGTTGATTTTCACGCACTGACCCATCAAAAACGCATCCAGCTCCTCATCCGTAACCATCATTGTGGCCTGGTCGCTTTCAGGAAGGTAATCATTAGCAATGTCATAAGAATAATTTGGGCTCTCTCCATAAGGAGAAGAATCTCTACGTTTAAGTCTATCTGTTGGCGATATCGTGCGCTTAAAATTTCTCTCAGGGTAATGACCTGAGACAGCAGAGGCTCCTTCTGGGTTAGACATGATTTGGACTAGCTCAGGTTCATCTTCAGGTGAGGAATCAGGTCTGTAGGAGGACAGCAGATTGACCGGCTTTTCAAAAGGGAGATTTAACTCTTTATCCTCCTGAACGGCTGGTTCAGCCTCATCTTTGGTTGCAAGCACCGTTGTCTCCTGAGGGTCTAATGATGCCACGAGAGATCCACACATCGAGACAGCCATGGGCAAGCAGGACAAACTAGGTTCCTGCTCAGAAGAGGGACTTATTGGTGCATGCTCTGGATTTTCGACACTGCCGTCTTCAGAAGGTCGACTATCAGGCTGGAATGAGACGGTCCGCTCATCATTGGCTGCTAAAATTTGCTCCTCTGAAGCAGAAGAACCTGAATTACTGAACACTTCCTCATACTTGGAATTGCATGGAGGGTAAATCTGATCATTAGAGTTTGACTCCTCAGGAAAGTCTGACTGTTTGCTATCTAAAGGCATTATGGGACATGAATCGCGAAGATCAGAAATCTTGTCTGGAGCCGCTGGCAATATGACATCCAGCAAGCTGAGGGAGTTACAAGCTGTTTCAGAGTCACGTTTCTGTAATTCACCATGGCTGGGGTATGAAATGTCTTCTGGACAAGGAACAACTGGACTGCTGAAGTCCACTAGCAGCACCTCATTAATGTGTGTCTCGATAACTTCCTGTTCTTTGAAATCTTCACCATGAGCATCGGTCTGCTCGAAGTTAGCAGACCCTGTATCATTAACCAGGTCACACACAGGCTTTAATAATCTATCCGGACAAGGAGGTGCTGAACTTTTGATGCCTCTGCTGTCAACAGAGGACAGGAGGTCCACACCTGTGAGAGGTCTCTCATTTGAATATGAATCTTTTTGGTTTAAGGAAATACTCTGTGATGTTATTCCATAGTGCAGACTACTGACATCAGGGACAGTTTGAGAGACAGCGTGTTGCTCTGGTATTAAGCAATGAAGGCCGGTGGAGATCGAGGAGTCCGAGCAGGAAGGGCTTGAAAATGTGCCGGATTTGTTTTCAAGCTCATCTGAAATAAAAAAGACAACATTGCGCTCATATACAACTTCAAGCTACAATACAGCATCAATACCTTAAATTAGTTATTACATTTTTCATTTACATACATAAAAGACATTATACACAATTCAACATTTAAAGTGGATCAAAACCTTTTTTCAAAGCTTTGAACAATACCCATTCTTGTCTTAATCCACTTTGATTCACTTCAAATGTTGACAAGTGTATAATTAAACAGAAATCTAATTAATTAAGGAATATAAAGCATAGACTATATTTAGCAACAAACATTTAAAGGGGACATTTCACAAGACTTTTTAAAGATATAAATCTTCGGTGTCCCTTGAGTACATTTGTTAAGTTTTAGCTCAAACTACTGTATAGATAATTTATTATAACATGTTAAAATTGCCACTTTGTAGGTGTGAGAATTTTTTAGGGGGTGTGTCATTTTAAATGCAAATGAGCTGATGAAATGCAAATACTGATCGCCATAATGGTGTATTTTTATTGAAACTCAAATGTGCTGACAATTATGTTTTACTCTCTTTCTCTGCACTAAATAACAGTGGCATGGCTAGATAGTGCAGATTAAGGGGCGTATTTTCCCCTTCTGACATCACAACGGGAGCCACATTTCAATGACCTATTTTTTCACATGCTGGGTGGATCTTTTTCATATTTTCTAGGTTGACAGAAGCACTTGGGACCCTATAGGCTTTATGCCCAGCTGCACTACTTCCTGAACTTCAGCCAGCTCCTTGTTTTTTCCTGTCTGCCATTATTGGACAAACTAAATAATCCAGGTGTGCCTGACCTCAGTAGTCACAAACAAACTGATTAATCCAGGTGTGCCTGACCTCAGTAGTCACAACAACAATAATCAGACACACCTGGATTAATCAGTTTGTCCAATAATGGCAGACAGGAAACAGTGCAGCTGGGCATAAAGCCTATTATAGCACTTAAACATGGAAAAGTCACATTTTCATGATATGACCCCTTTAAAGGTCAAATGTATTACTGCCTTGATTTCTGTTTAGTCCAAAAGAGCAAAACAATGCTAACCTGCATTGAGTTCAAAGTCATCCAAAAGCTTGTCCAGGTCACAGACAGCAGCTTTAAAATAGCTGTCCATCCTAGGAAGATTATGATCCACCTCACTTACCCCTGCAACAAAAAAATTAGATCAAAACAAGAATAATTTATTATTATTTTTAGATTATTATAAGGCACTGCACAGACAATATCGAAGAAATAGGCACCAGTCCTCAAACAACCTAATATACTCAAATAAAAACAAAGCATATGATGTTCAATGTTATTGATAGTTTATTTTCAACATCAGAAATTACAGAAACATTTCTCTCTTTTTAAATAGTTTTGATTTGGCAATGATACAAATCAAATAATACTCATTACATTAATGTAAATACTAAAACAGTAATTATAAACATATACATTTCATCTTTCACAAGGCAAGTAAGTTAACTATATTATTAGCCTATCTAGGATTAATCTGTAATATATAGTTTCAAAATGTATATTGTCGAAAGAGCTGTGTTTATTAAATAACCTCCATTAAATGGATAATATATTTATTACTAATATTTAAGTCGATAACAATAACCCATATTCGTGTCCCTATCTTGCCTACTCACTGCACTTTGCTCAAATACTAAGAAATCACGTCTTGTCAAACATTTCAGCTAAAAGTAATAATACTTTCTTAACCTCATATTTACACTAGCAAAATAATCAGTAATTTATTATTTTCATAAAGTTGTCTTAGCTGTTCAGCTTTCATCTGCAATCTGCTAGTAGCTAGCTTAGCCTGCTAGCCGTTAACATCTGATCACACAAACACAAATAAAGCTCAAATCAGCAGGATGTTCATTTGAATAATTCGTTCGCTACCTTAATATATGTCATAGCTCAGTCGGTGTCTTCTGTTGATGGGATTTAATACTGTACTATTTCACTGTTAGCCGCACGCTAATGTTTTCTTCTACCTCAGTAAATTCCACAGTTGTCTGCGCGAGACCATTTCAACCCGGCGCGAGACGCACCGATCTCTTAAAGGAGCCGCAGGATTATTTTAACTTTATTATAATGATGATACAACATTATTAGACCACAGGACACAATCTTGATTTGGACATTTACATTAAAGCTGAAACAGTGCGATGTGTAGGCCTATAATAATGTGCAGCAAAATGTGTGGCAAAATACCTACAAAATAATACTTTTTCAAGAAATTCACTATTTTTTCTTTTTTTGAATGTTTAATACAAGCAATAAAAAAGAAAAAAAAACATAATGAGTTATAAAAATAAAAAAAATTATTTGAAAATTTACATTTACGTATGATCAAAAGTGAATTTGTGCATTACAAGTTATAAATGTTTTCAGTATTTTTTTTCAGTAGTGGAATTGAATCATAACCTTTTGTGCGGATAACACAAAAGGTCTACCAACTTAACTAAGCTACAGGAATGCAAAAACGAAATGGAGCATAATGTCAGAAGGATACGAGCATTAAATTCATTAATGACTTAATTTTACTTACAGGAAAGTTATTTAAATGTATACTGCCCTACAAAGCCAAAGCGCAGTAACTACGCATTTGGTCAAAATTAAGTTAAGGGTTGAAATGCGCTTTGTGAGATCTGATGTGTCTTGTGACAAAGTCTCCCGGTTCAATTTTGTCCCATTTTAGAGAAACATGTGTGCCAAAATTGCAGTAACATGTTAGACTGGCTGGTGTAAAAAAACTTTAAGGGCATTTTTCTCAGTTTCAGTGTTTGCGTAGTTACTGCACTTAGCTTTTGTAGGGCAGTATAGCTAATTATAGAAAGCAGGGTGGCCTTAAAGGGATAGTTCACCCAAAAAGAGAATTCTGTCATCATTTATGAAGAAATATATTTTGAGGATTGTTTGTAACCAAAACGATCATGAGCCCCATTCACTTCCATATTAGGTTAAAATAATACTAATGGAAGTGAATGAGGCTCGGTTTGGTTACAAACATAAAACATTCCTAAAAATATCTTCTTCGTGTTCATCAGGACAAAGAAATGTATACAGGTTTGAAACAACATGAGTGTGTGAAAATGATGACAGAATTTTAATTTCAGGATCACGACATAAACTGTGTTGGTCAGGTCTAAAAAGGGTGTAACCTAAATTTCTGATAAAAAATGATGACCTTTAAGGTATTTTTGTGTATAACACATTGATTTTGTGTACATCTTGTTTCTGTCCAAATGGTGTGATGCAGAGAGGAAGAGAAAGAGACAAACAATGACTCTCAGTTGACATGCAAATACACCAGAAATCCAGATAATTGAGGAACTGAAGAAGAATACAGAGAATTTTTTCATGGCAGCGCCTATTTAAAAAAAAAAGATAATAACTTTTGTTTATTTAAAGTTTTCTTTTTTTTAGCAAAATATGCTCATTATCCATGCTAATGATATATAAATACATCAACCAAGTCATACTAATTTAACATATTGTTAAAGTATTACAAAAATGCAGCATTCACATTATTGTACACAGTGTGTACTTATTTTAGTTATTGTAAACAATGTGTGAAAAACAAGGTCATGAGTTTTCAGGCTTATTACGTCATACCTGACAATGATACAGATTATGTAAATACCCTGAAGGTATCTGTCCTGACATTAGTCACCAGTTTCAGCCAGTGAAATCATAGCCTGCAATGTCTGTAAAAGAAGAAGTTTCAAGTGTAGAAAAAAAGCGTCACGTGTTTGGCCGTTTCCCAATCCGATACGCTGTCGCCTGCGGAGGTCGCATATGCAGGCTGCATACGTCATCGAGTTTGGTTTATTTAAGTTAAATGAGCATTACATTTGCAAGTCATAAGCATATTACAACAATTTACGATTAACTAAAAATAAAAGTCAACTTTATCATTGTTAATATTCTGAAGAATGACGTATGCAGTCTAAAAATGCGACCTGCGGAGGCTGCAGCCTTTAGATTGAGAAACGGCCTTTATCTCCCTCTTCAGGTAAAGTCTAAAGTCTCTGCTGACGTCACACACAGGGATCGGCTGCGTCACGTGGTACAACTTTCCGATCCTGAGTGTGTGTTTCCGAAAAAAATGTGGAGAAACAAAAACGTTTTGAAAGTGGAAAGGTAAGTCCAAACCATCCTTAAAGTTCATCCGAAGTCTTTATGTTCTTCTACTGACGCCTCTGAACTAAGAGACATTTGTAAGGATCTGTTATTTGATGTTTTATTGTATCCACATCTGTTTGTCAGTGTTGTTGTTGTACGGTCGTTTATTTCCACCTTATCAAACATTTTGTTGTGTTTTATGACTTCATATGCCATACGTAAATGTCTGCTACGTTGCACGAGGCGCGCGTTCACTGCTCAGTGTTAAATGTTGCGATCTGTTTTAATGATTTAGTTTTGATGCTTGGTCACATTTAAACAGGAAATGTAATATGATATGAAAAATGCACAAAGTAAAGCCTACGGTAATGCAAACAGTAAACTGCAGTAAAATTCCTAAATATTAGAGTTTTTGAAAGTTAAAATAGTATATATTATATTATATAAAATAGCATACTACAGTTAAGTCATTATCGTTAATAAAACTAGTATACATTAAAAATGTGTAGTAATTACTATAATATACTAGAGTATACTACAGATAACTATATATTATATTCATATTATACTCAGTTATGTCTTGTGGGATGCAAAAAGTATGTGTGTATTTATTTACATGCTGCTTTAAAGAATGCAAGGGTAGATTTTTATGTCCAAAACCAGGTATCATGTAAAAATGACACACAAAAATATCATAGTACATGACCAAGATACAGTACCACATTCAATATCCATGTTTCTATGATATTACAATGTCATAAATCATAACACTGCCATGGTAGTTTTTGTAACAGGGTGCAGGGGAGCGCAAAGTGCACAAAGTAAGGCTTTTTGGCTTTGGCTTCATCATTCAAAAAATATTTGTTAGATAAAAAAAAAATTTACACAATCAACACACACATCTCTGCTACAAATGTCACTTAAAGTTTGTTTGTGTGACATACCGTTATCATACAATTACACCGAAAGTGACAGGAGAGCAAATGTGACAACTAACCCCATAGGTTGGGTTCATTGTATCAAACAAAGAAGGTTTGTTGTTACACCTGCTAGAAAATTTTGTTTAAACACAAATAATTCAATCAAATTCTGTTTATATACTAAAGGTGAATATTGTTTATATATCTGCCTATAATAGATAGATATCCATCATTCTTCATCTTACCATCCTTGTATGCAGCAATGAATATAAATTATTTAAAAAATCATAATAGTGAGTTATTTCCCCTGATTTTGTATTAACAGTTATCATTTTGATAAATAGTATTTACATTGTTTTCATTTCATTATCATTGTATACCTGAGGCTTCCTTAAACACTGTGTGACAACTAATGCCGTTGTGTAAACATTTTTATAATCCCAGCAAACCGTTACTAGGAGTTGCTGACATGTTTCAAAATGCTGTTATGTTTTAGGTAACAAAACAGTGATTAAAATAATATAAGGTTGGATTTGGTGACTTACACACCCAACTTAGAAATGGAAAAAAACATAAGATGAAGAAATTTACTTGTATGCTTCCAAAACATTCTTTGTTGAATACCTTAACCAAAACACAAAAGATCTTCTGACCAAAAGCACAAATTACTTGTCCCTGTAGAAATATGTAAAGTAGCCTTGTTACAAATTAAAGGATTAGTCCATTTTCTTGAAAAAAAATCCAGATAATTTACTCACCACCATGTCATCCAAAATGTTGTCTTTCTTTGTTAAGTCGAGAAGAAATTGTTTTTTAAGGGAAAACAGTCAATTTTTCTCATTTTAATGGACCCCAACACGTAACACATTTAATGCTGTTTAAACTTGCAGTTTAAACTGAGTTTCAAAGGACTTTAAATGAACCCAAACGAGGCATATGGGTCTTATCTAGCGAAACGAATAAAAATAAAAATATGCATTTTTAAACCACAACTTCCGTCTATCTCCAGTCCTGTGACGCGCCAGCGCGACCTCACGCAATACGTCATGACGTCAAGAGGTCACTGATGACGAATGCGAAACTACGCCCCAGTGTTTATAAATGTGGAGAAAGAGGACCGTTCTGACGTTGTTGTTTGTGGAATGATACTCATTCATGTCTTTGTGTCAGTTTATTGTTTAAAATGGTCGGCAAATGTGCGTTTCATATATGTAACACGTGACCTTTCCACGTCATTACGCAATTGCGTGAGGTCGCGCTGGCGCGTCACAGCCAGAGGAAGACGAGAAGTTGTGGTTTAAAGGTGCATATTTTATTTTTATTGCCAAAACTGACAAATGGTTTCACTAGATAAGACCCTTATGCCTCGTTTGAGATCGTTTAGAGTCCTTTGAAACTGCAATTTTTAACTGCATTAAAACTGTGAAGTGTTGGGGTCCATTTAAGTCCATTAAATGAGAAAAATCCTGCAATGTTTTCCTCAAAAAACATAATTTCTTCTTGACTGAACAAAGAAAAACATCAACATTGTGGATGACATGGTGGTGAGTAAATTATCTGGATTTTTTTAAGAAAATGGACTAATAACCCTGCGTTGGTTTGTGCCCCGCTCACCCCTACATGTCTTGTCAAACATAATCTGACTGTGAATTGCTTTTATTAAATTGCATTATTTGTGTTTGTTGTTTTTCAGGCAGCTTAATTTATCTACTGTATAGCAAATGACGTTTACTCCACTGAACTCAAGACCAATGTAAGTCTTGCTCAGTGCCTGCGTGTGAAAGGTATTCAATAAACACATTTGTTTGTTTCTCTTGTTGTTTGATATTTGTTGTTTTATTCTCTTGTTGTCCTGTTAGGTAAACTATGAATAAGGAAGAACATTGAAGATTGTTTTTCTTGTTTTATTCCGTTGAGTTGTTAATATCATTCGTTTGATTACCCAATCAGACATCTAGCACAGGCATGTTTGTTTCTGTCCTCCGTGGTTCTCTTGGTTCAATTTGTGTCAAAAATGTTTGGGTTGCGGTCGTCTCCCCTGTGGGTTTAGAGTTCACACCATTAATTCTGGGTTTAGGTCATAGGGTTGGACCAACTGATCTGAGAAGCACCAGTGTCATAAAGATCCTTATAGATCAAACATTTATTATACGGCCCTGTGGAATACTTGATTGTGATTGGTCAGTTGTGACCGCTGTGTTTATCCTACATAGCTGTGCTAGTTTCATGTCTCTTATGGCATTCCACTCTCTCCTTTCTCTCACGTTAAATAATTTAAACTCAAATCAATATTTTATGTCCATGTATTTATTCAGTGGCTAGCCGTGTAATAAGTAGGTAATTTATGGTTAATCAGTCAGTAACACCTGACCACTGCACATTATTTGTGCCTTTGAGACACTGTTGCTTCTTAAGATGCTGAATGTTGTAGTGATTATTTGTGATAGAGGTCTTATATTTTCTGTGGAGAAGGGTACGTCTTGCTTTATCTCTTTCTGGCATCTTTTCACTTCTGTAGAAGGTCATTTCCTATGTCATAAGTTGAAAGTTATCAATTATAAAGTTTATATTATTTAGAAATTATACTAGTTAGTGTCACATTATATAGTATATTTCCTAGCTCACAATGGATGCCTGGATTAATGCTCTGGATCAGTGGTTCTCAACTAGTTTTATTTCTGGACAGATCTTACAATAAACATCAACTTTTGACCCAACACTATACTTAAAGAGTAAAAAAACTTGCATCAATTTGTCAGCATTTCCTCATTGCAAGTGAACACTTATTAAAGCGATAGTTATCCAAAAACGAAAACAACTTGAGGGTGAGTAAATAATGACAGAATTTTATTTTTTGGGTTAACTATCACTTTAACTCTTTCCCACCAACATTTAAAAAAAGGTTGCCAGCCAGCGCCAACTTTTTCTTATGATTTTCACAAAAGTTTAATGCCTTCCAGAAATGTTCTTCTTTAAATATATAAACATACAATATATCAAATAAGAGCGGACCCTCTGCTTTAAAAAACAAAACAAACCCGTTTTATCCAATCTTCATTTGTTCTCTTTTTATTCCGTCGCAAATATTCAGTAGGTTTCTTCAAAAATACAAAACTTTGAGCAAAAAGCTAAGATAATTGCATTTTGTTAGAGATCAGATTCAGAATAATGATCAAAACATACAGACTTTTTACTGTTTTTGGATCAGTGGACGCTTCAGTGTTTTATAAGTTGGGTAAGAGCGACACCCAGTGGATAATGGTGGAAATATGGATTGCCGTAAAAACTCATAATTGACGAGATAACTCATCAATAGCGGGGAAAGAGTTAAATATAGTGATCATTTTGCTATCGTAACCTTATTAGATCGTGATCAGACTAGTTGAGAACTACAGGTCTCCAAGAGCTAAAACCAATTTGTGAATCTTTCTTGTTTCTTTTCTTATACCTCTAAACTTAATGTTTCCCTAGGGATAATTGCATCTTCTGCAGGGGACTTGGCTGGACGTGGTGTCCAGAAAATGCCTCACAACGGTGATGTGCCCAACGGCTCGCTCCCGAGTCTTCACAGCTTGGATTATCAGAGAACACCTGAATTGTCTTTTCGCTCCGAACATTTCCCACCTCCTCCCCTGCCGGACCAACCACCTGTGGGGCCCGAGTTTGACCCCAGCGGAAGTGAAGACAACGACGATTCGGCCATCGACATCAAACCTGTCCATCGGTTCATCCCAGACTCATGGAAGAACATCTTCAGGTCCAGCAGTGGAAGCAGCAAGTTAAAATCCATGTTTGGGTCAAGCAACAAGAACTCCACCACTGAGGGCGTTCCCTGCACTCCCCCGCCGATTCCCGGCTCGTACCGCGATCCGTACGGGGGATCCGGGGGCAGTTATAACTCCCGCAAAGAGCATGAAGCCATTCTGTTAGGCGACCCGTTGGAATCGGTGGACGGCCGTACCGTACACACAGCTTTGACTTACGCTGAACAAGTCGAGGAGTACAACCAGCGCTACGCTTATATGAAGTCTTGGGCAGGACTTTTGCGCATTCTAGGTTGTGTGGAGCTGCTTCTGGGGGCAGCGATTTTCGCCTGCGTTTGCGCTTCCATTCACAAAGACAATGAGTGGTATAACACTTTCGGATACTCACAGCCTGGTGGAGCATACGGCGGAGGTTCTTACGGAGGTTACGGGGGAGGTTACGGAGGAGGGTACGGTAATGCCTACTACACTGGACCCAAGACGCCATTCATTCTTGTGATTACAGGCCTGGCGTGGATAGTGACTGTTATCTTGCTAGTCCTTGGCATGACCATGTACTACCGAATGATTCTGTTGGATTCAACCTGGTGGCCTTTAACCGAATTCTTCATAAACCTGGCCCTTGCGGTCCTGCTCTTGGCTGCCGGTTGTGTCTATGTAAATGACACCTTACGAGGCGGCCTTTGCTACTATCCCTATTTCAATAACGGCATAAACGGTGTGTTCTGCCGCACCGAAGCCGCACAGACGGCTGCCATCATCTTCCTCTTTTTTACCATGATTGTGTACTTGGTTGGAGCCATAGTGTGTCTGAAACTGTGGCGACACGAGGCAGCTCGGAGACTTAAAGAACGCCACGGGCAGGAGGTGAGACTGATAAATGAATTTTTCATTGCCCGTGTCTAGATTTTTTCTAAATGAATAAACTGTAGTTATAACATCTACGGAATCTTCTCCACGTTTTTTGCAGATGCTGCCAAGAGATTCTCCTCCAGCAGTGCCCTTGGCAAGTGTTTCACCTCTGTCCATTTCATTTTGTTCCATAATGCATTGCTGCTCTTTAATTTCTCAATTAAATCAAATCCCTCAATAAAGTTACTCACCAATGTTACCCAACCAGTGCACTTGTCTGAGGTCACATTATTGATGCATTTAATCCAGTTGCCTTTTGACAGAGTTGGTAACCATAACCAAGTCACAGGGTCTTAACAAAAGGACAATTTTTAGTATAGACATAACACAGAATATGTGACCAAGTCCGAGTGTGATTACAATCATTGATTTTAATCTCGGACATGATCAATATAATAGAGATACCAAGGTTATATTTTTCACAGAATGTTCTTTACAGTATGTAGGATGATTTTATGTTGAATACAGTAATCACAAAAACTTGGTTTTCGCTGATATTGTAGCACTTATTTTGTGTCACTCTTTACTGTGGTAGGCTGTTGATGGACCAAGGGAGTTGATTTCTGTCTCAGCGCCTGTACAGCATGCGTCCATGGCCGCCCCCGCCATCTCCAAGCCCAAAATTGTGAAAGGACACATTCCAGCTGGACACGCTCCCAAACCTGTGATCATGCCTGACTACATTGCGTACGTACACGTTTCACAATCGTGGGTTTTAGAAAAATAAACAGTAATTATTTTGTTGGTGTACTTTTAACTTTTTGTTGATTAATCTCATTGTTGTTTTTTATTTAGTAAATATCCAACCATCCGCACCGATGACCAGCGAGATCAGTATAAAGCCGTCTTTAATGACCAGTATTCTGAGTATAAAGAGCTTCATGTGGAGGTTCAAGCGATACTAAAGAAGTTTGATGAAATGGATGTGATGATGCGTAGTTTACCTCAGAACCCCACAAGTCAGATGGTATGTTACTGTTTATACCAGGGGTGGCGAATGTCGGTCCTGGAGAGTTTAGCTCCAGCTCTAATTAAACACACCTGAACAGGTAATCAAGGTCTAAAGAGTTACTAGAAACATTCAGACAGGTGAGGTTTAATCAGAGTTGGAGCTTAAAACTGCAGGGCTGCGGCTCTCCAGGACCGACGTTCGCCACCCCTGGTTTATACTTTACATTCAATCTTTATTTCTAATACCCTGTATGTCATTCAAATGGTAAAACACACTGAGCAGATATTTAAGATTTAGAAATTAAACTATTTGGGGTGATTTTTCGGACAGGGCTAGTCCCAGAATAAAATGCATGTTTGAGCTGCCTTAATTTTAAAACATCTTGCACTGACATATTTTAAAGGGGTCATATAATAGTTTTTTAAGATGTAAAATAAGTCTTTGATGTCCCCAGAGTAGGTATGTGAAGTTTTAGCTCAAATAACCATATAGATAATTTATTATAGCATGCTAAAATTGCCACTTAGGTGTGAGCATAATGTGCTGTTTTTGGGTGTATTTTAAAATGCAAATGAGCTAATGACATGCAAACATTTATCGCCATAATGGGAATTTGTTGAAATGAAAACTCAATTGTGCTGTCGATTATTCTCTCTGGCAGTGCCGTGGTTGTATAGTGCAGATTAAGGGGCATTATTATTGTAATAATGCCGCGTTCCAGGCAACCTGTAACCCGTGTTTTTTCAACCTTCTACCTGTGAAAGTGCACTGGAACGGCAGTCAAACCTGTGACTTCCCACCCGTGAACTCGTACTAGATCGATGTACTCCAAGTTCCGAGTCGTAAGTCGTTGTTTTTGAATTCGTGATTTACGGGCTCAAAAACCTGCATGGAATGCAGCATCAAGCGCAAGTGATTTAAATGTTAAGTCAATGTAAAGATGCGTTGACGCGCGTCTGGAGGTCTTGCGGCGCGATTGAGCCGTTTAGCGCAGCGCGGTAGACATGGTTCCGCCTTACTTGCGTATCTAGTTTGCGCCAATTAACCGTTGCTGCAGAAAATGCACGAGTTGAAAAATCTGAACTTTGGTAGAAAAACGCGTCGCGTTAACCAATCAGGAGCTTGCTCTAGTAGTGACGTGAATACAGGAAGCGAGCAGAGTCGCAGAAGCCTCTCCCATGATGCGAATTTCCACGTGAATGTCTCGAATGACGGCTTTCATGCGCGGATGAAGCGAGTAAACTCAAAATGTTTAAGCTAGAGGTCTTCTCGGGTCCAAAGAAATGTACCCGACCCGAAATGACCCGAATCACTTCATACCCGAACCCGACGTGCATAAATAAAAACATTTTTGAAAGAAAGACCCGACCTGAGACAAACCCGAGAAAATTAGACCCGAGTCCGACCCGAACTAGTGATTTTTTTTTTAACCCGACTGGAACCGAATGTAAACGGCACTGACGTGTGTGCATTCTGCAGACCCACGGGCAGCAGTCAGACAGAAAGACACTCCGGTGGCCTTGCAACCAATTTGGCGAGCTGCTCCATTCGTTTTACTTTGTTATCTGACGACGACACCAATGTAACCGCTAAAATGTACATTTATAATTGACTGACATGTTTGTCTCAACGAAAATGAACCTTCCGACAACCACACAATGTCGCAAGCGCTCTTGGCAAACAGATAGGTTTGAAAAGGACATTGACGCACACAGGCGAGAGAGTTCGGGTCTTCTCGGGTCCGTTCAGAAAAAACACATTCATTTTTAAATTACCCGAGACCCGATGCCGCTATTATTGTACCCGACCCGTGTCCGAGGCACATGTGAAACTTTTAGACCCGAACCCGATCGGGTCTCGGGTCGGACCTCGGGTTTTCGGATCTAAGTGGACCCGTGAAGACCTCTAATTCAAGCGTCCAACTACGCCAAATAGCGCGAAAAGCGCGTTTTTGCAGCCTCTACCGCGTCTGGTATGAACCCACAGTAAGACAAAACAGCCAAAATCTGGATGAACTATTTTTTCACATGCTTGCAGAGAATGATTTACCAAAACTAAGTTACTGGGTTGTTATTTTTCACGTTTTCTAGGTTGATTATAGCACTTAAACATAGAAAAAGTCTGTACATTTTTTTAATGCTATGACCCCTTTAACACATATCAGTGCCGTTGTTTTGCCTCAAACACACATCACTAATGTTTTTTGTATGGTATGTTTGTAAAAACTACTTAAATGTCCTAAAAAAAACTAATCCTGGATTAATCTAAACCTTGTCTGCGAAACTGCCCCCTTAAGTAATAACTATTTGTAGTATTTAATTATTTCTCAAATTGAAAAGTGATGCTTCTATTGGACTATTGTTTTAATGTAAGAAAACAAAAATGTCTCTCAATGTCTCCCATAGGAGCGTGATCGCGTTAACAAGATTCTTCAGGAGTACCAAAGGAAAAAGCTGGTAAGTGCTTTACTTTTGCTTAATCTGCCCCAAGATTTATTAAATAGTTGGCGTTGTTTTTAGTGGTGCACATTATGATCTGAGAGATGATATCCCAGCAGCCAGTGCAGTGCTGTAATAGCATTCATACCACACAGAACCTGTATCCTGCAGAACAACACCGATGACATCACAGATTTACACTAGGTTTTTATTTAAAAAATCCACCATACCTTGTTTTTTTAAATTAAATTATTTGATAATACTTTACAGTGTGGCACTGTAAGTTCTGTTCAACCTATTTTTTACGATGTTCAATTCCACTGGACAGAATTCTGCAGTGTTTACCCCAAAATCGGAAAATGTGAAAAATTCCAAGGCCTTCCAACAGGGCTTGTTTGGGCCTGTAGGTTTTGTGTAGATCCTGCTTGAAAGATTTACAACACTGAATGCTTTAGGAATTCTGATGAGTGGAGGAAGAGAGGAGATTGTTTAGGAAGGAGGGGGTGGAGTTTGTTTTCCTTACTAAAGCTATTGTGTCTTTTAAAGGGAGGAAATAGCTATCCACCAGATCCTCAGCTGATTCTCTGTAAAAACACTTAGGGAGTGACAGACACATTTAAATATAGGAATACATTTCTAAATTATCATTTCTAAATCTCTGTATGTACAGAATACAGGCGTCCCAAGACTATAAACAAGTAACAGTTTAGCTTGTTTGGTGTAATATTTGTGAAATGTATGCCTCAGACTTGTTTATGTTAAACTTTCCCTTCTAAAGGATCCTTCATTTCTGGAGAAGAAAGAGAGATGTGAATACCTGAAAAACAAACTTTCCCACATCAAGCAGAGAATTCACGAATATGACAAAGTGATGGGCTGGAATGATGGCTACGGCTGAAACGGACAGCGCTGGATTTTTACTGGAAAAAATCGTTAATTTCACACCGGGACACTGAACGTGATCATCAATAAACCTTCAGAGCCACAGTCGTGTGGATGGTATTGCATATATTAGAAACACTATTGACATGAGGTGCATATGCTACTATTAAACTCTCTCTGATCTTCTTTACTGAATAAAAACAACGTCTTCATGTTTAATTTCGTAATGAATTGCCTGATGTTTAAAGAAATGCTGTGTGATTCTGAGCTCAACATGTGTATTTATGCAAATGCTTCAGTTTCTGTTTACTACAAATATTTTTTATTGACTCGTTTGATATATTTTATGCAAATGCACTGTGTTTATCTACAAATGTATTGTTTTTTAAATGAAATTATAGCTGTATAATAATATCTGAACAACCACTTAACTAATTTTAAATGCACATCTTGTGCTGTGCATGCATTTTGAATATGTGATTTAAACACTGAGATTTTATGCAAATGCTGTTAAGAGTGAAAAGTCCGAACATTTCATGCAAATGTGTTTATATTGACTCATTTTTTAATAAAAAGGTACTTTATTATGAAAACATGCTTTGTTTGTTTATATTTCAGACTCAATGTCAATGCTTTAAGTTCAATAAAGTAAAAATACATTACGATTAGTAATGCAAATCTAAATAATATGACGATTTGCAATTTTCTAAATATTTAAGAACTCGTGTAGTGATAGATAAAAACATTTATAGGTATTTTTTCTGTAAAAGTACAATTTATAATTTTTAAAGACTAAAAAAATCTGTAAAGCTGCTTCACTATACATTAGAAATATAAGTTGAGTTAAGAGAGAAAAGTTATGAGGGCATAAACTTAGTGAGCTGCTTATAAAAAATGTCAGATTAAAATACGGCTCTCTATTTTTTTCTGCGTTTGAGTTTACATGGGATCCATTAAATGCGCCACTGCGCAGATCGATCAGTGTATGACATCATGATTCCGCGAGAGCACGGCTGTTGATTCGCTCTCGCGATAATTTAATATCATACGCCTGTCGGTCTGCGGGGGCGCCGTTTCTATCTGAAGGCTGCAACCTCCGAAGGTCGCATGTGCAGGCTGCATACGTCATTCAGTTTGGTGTATTTCAGTTAACTAAGCATTACATTCGCATATTACAACGATTTACGATTAACTAAGAATAATAGTCAACTTTATAATTGTTAATATTCTAAAATAAGACCGTCTTGATGACGTACGCAGTCTACAAATGCGACCAGCCATCGCATTGAGAAACAGGCGAAGTGCGCGTATGTGTGGGCGCGCGCGCGCGCTCGTGTGTGAGTGGGAGGTGGTTAGTTAGTTAAACGGCAGGTTGTTTGTCTCACCTGATTGAGGAGTGAAACACCCGGAACATTACAGCGCGCGAACGCCCTTACAAACAGGTAAGACTGAAACTCTGATATAACTTTAATTTATGTTTTATATTGCATTACTTTAACTCTGTTAAAGACTTACTGATCTAAAGAACTAACTAATCAAGTAATTACTGAGATTTAATCCAGCTAATAAACAAACCAACCAACCACTGTCTTTACTGTCAAGTGTTTCGTTTTATTTAAATCGGGAATTATTTGTTTCTCGTTTATTGTGTATTTCTCTTAAATATTAAAACGTATTACATTTTATACTGTGATTTGCGCACTAATAATAGTTATTTTAAAGACTTCTCTGTGTAATGAATAAAACAATGCGTCATTTAATTCGTTTAAAATATTTTTAACGTAAAGCACATGATACTATTTATTTTTATGCTCATATGTATTTACTCAGTCTTTTGTCTTTCATGAAGAATGTCTTCGGGACCGAAAGGAAGTCCACCGCCCTATGATTTTGAGCAGGGTGATAATGGATAGTAAGTATCGAGTTTCTCTTTGCCTTGTGTTAAATAAGCAGAAGAAATGAAAAAAATCTCACTAACGATGTTCACACTGACTGAAACCTCTAAACAACTTCTTTAAAGAGTGTCAGACATCTCTTAACAGACTAATAAAAGAAAAGAAACTGAAACATGTAACCTTGTTTACTGATCATTTGGCCAACACCTCAGTTATCAACAAAATGATTGATTGTATATCATTGTGAATGTGTTTCTTAACTCTCTGCATCTTTCTGTCTCCAGTAATGTTGTACCCGAGCCTGCGTACTCGTACTACCCCGACGATGAGTTCCAGCACTTCTATCGCTGGACGTCTCCACCGGGCATCATCAAAATCATGTGTGTCCTGTCTGTGATCTGCTGCGTGGGCATCTTCGTATGCGTAGCATCGACTCTGGCCTGGGATACGGATGCTGGAGTGGCTGGATTTGGAACTTATGGAAGCAGCTATGGAGGAGGAGGAGGGTATGGAGCTGGGTATGGAGGTGGTTCTTATGGAGGTGGCTTTGGAGGAACTGGCTACGGAATGGGAAGTTACGGAGGAGGTTTCGGTTACGGTATCCTCGGCTCTCAGAACGACCCCAGGCAGGGAAAGGGATTTATGATCGCCATGGCAATCATGTCCTTCATTGCCCTCCTCATCATCTTCATCATGATCATCTCGCACCATAGGTCAACCACGGGCAGGAAGTTCTACTTGATTGTTATAATTGTTAGCGCCATTATGGGTTTCCTCATGTTTATTGCCACGATAGTCTATCTGGTCACGGTTTACCCGATGGCCCAGACGACCGGCTCGGTACAGTTTAACCAGGTCTATGCAATGTGTGCTGCTTACCAGCAGCCTCAGATGTCCGGTATGTTTGTCAACCAGTATCTGTATCATTACTGCGTCGTGGATCCTCAGGAGGTGAGCAAGATTTTTCTTCTCATTCTTTTTTGTTTACGATATGAAGAATATAAATTTGTGTTCTGAACTGACCGTTCTCTCTCTCTCTATCTCTCAGGCCATCGCTTTAGTTTTGGGGTTTATAGTGACCGCAGCTCTTATCATCATCATGGTCTTCGCCATCAAAACCCGTATGCGGATCAATTCTCATGGCAAAGACAACATACTGTGGCGTCGTGTGAAGGAGATTGAAGATCCCAACTCTCCTCCGGATGTGGAAGATTGGGTGAGCAAAATATGTTGGTTTATTTTTTCATAGCTAAGACAACTTCAGTTTTGTCTTGAAATCCTTTAAAGGGCCCATGTCACAGGACTTTTTTAAGATGTCAAATACATCTTTGGTGTCCCCAGAGCACATGTGTGAAGTTTTAGCTCAAAATACCATATAAATAATTTATTATAGCATGTTAAAATTGCCACTTTGTAGGTGTGTGCAAAAATGTGCCGTTTTGGGTGTGTCCTCTAAAATGCACATGTGCAGATCAAGTGCAAACACTGATCACAATGATGGTGGTTTGTTGAAATTGAAACTCAATTGTTCTGTGAATTATTTTCTCTCTGCACTAAATGGCAGTGCTGTGGTTGGATTAAGGGGTTGGATTATTATAATAAGAGCTCCTTATGACATCATAAGGAGAGCCAAATTTCAACGACCTATTTTTCATGTGCTTGTAGAGAATGGTTTACCAAAACTAAGTTACTGGGTTGATCTTTTTCAAATTTTCTAGGTTGATAGCATCACTAGGGACCCAATCATAGCACTTAAACATGGAAAAAGTCAGATTTTCATGTCATGGCCCCTTCAAGAAA